>NW_028125383.1:0-198319 GCF_965194825.1 Balaenoptera physalus
GGGCTGTGTGCCAAGTCTGGCATAGGGACCTAAGGAGGAAAGCGTTATTTTCCCAACGGGAAAGCAGGCCACCTGCGGCCTCAAATTTCAGTGAAAACCAATGCTGTTGCCCGTCATCTCTTCACAGTGGCAATGCCGACTGAGGGAAAGGCAGCTTTCCTCGATTAACACAGTGTTTCCTATTCGTGGCAGGAGGCCTCCAGCAGCCCTCTTCACATAACGGGGAAACCAGACCTGTCCCCCAGGCTCAACGTAATGTCCGGGTTTCCATCCACGGGTGGCCGTGTACAAACGATTTCCATGACCCCGGTAGGGAAAGTAGGGCATTAAGGCCAGTGTGCCCTTCCTAGGACTCCCGCCGCCTCACCGCGTCCCTTGGAAGAACGCTGTGTGCTCAGTGACTCTTCTTGGCCGACTGAGCACCGTGCCGCTACCTGGGTACTCCGGATCGTCTCTTTGAGTGCGCTGTGAAAGGCAAGGCAGTGTTTTCTTCGTTGGATCGATAGACTGACAAATCTTCCAAATGTGCCCCGACCAGAGTTCTGGAGAGTCCTCGGTGTAATGCCAGTGGCTCTCAGGGCTGACCCTGAGCTGCAGTGAAACAACTCTGTGCTTCGTGTTCCTTCTCCCTTTACACACCTGCCGTCTCTCTCTCTGCCAAGCAGAAACACGACTTTTAGATGCAGCCGGGAAAAGCAACACTCTCCTCCTGAGCCCTGCTAGTCTTTTGGCAGGTTCAAGGCCACCTAGACCTCCCTAGCGCCTTAAATCGCTTAGGTCATTCGCACAGTGCAAATCTCCCTGCCTAAATAAAACATTATTCTGAGAAGGTAGCACAGTGCTTCTGGTGCCTCTTTTGGTTCTTCAGAAACGACACGTACGTGGGCTGGGTTCAACTTTGATTCTGGGACCTTATGAGAAACGGAGGAATTCCCTAGTTGAACGAGGAATCCTCGTAGCCTCCAAGGTGCCTACATACGGCGTTCTGCGAGTCCTTCCTTGCGTGCTGGAATGGGTCTCAAAGGAAAGGGTGCTTTACAGGAAAGACAAAAGGTGTTTCCACTTCCTTGCCTGAGGCATGCCAGAGGCCCCTTTACATAAAGGGCGCTCTACACTGATCACGCAGATCAAAGCAAAGTCCAGGACGGCATCCACAATGCTGGCAGGCATGCAGCATTTGCCCAGAAGCCTTAGTCATGGCAGTGGCTTAACGCTCGTGTGCCGTTCAGGACTCCTAGGACTCCTGGGTCCTCACCACCTGGGCGTGGAAAAACACTGTGTACCCAATGTCTCTTCTTAGGTGACCTAACCAAACACAGGTCCCTAGGCCCTTCGCATCATTTCTCTGCATGAAGAAGGAAAGGCAACGCTCTGCTCTCTCTTCGTTGCCCATGGAGATTGCCAGGCTTTCAACAGGCCTCCCGAACACAGGCCTAGCAGGTCTCAGGTGTAATGCAAAAGGTCCCCACTGCTGAACCACTGCTGCCACGAAAAAACGCTGTGTTTATTGGTCATACTGGGAACCCTTACCCGCCGTCTCTCTCTGCCAAGCAGAAGGCCGACTACAGAGGCAGCCCGACAAACGTACAGTTTGCCCCTGAACGCTACCTCGGCTTTTCTGAGCTACAAGGACCATTTGGCCTATCCCCGGGAATTATGTCCTTGAAGCCATTCAGCCCATGCAGGACCCCCTTGGCGCCAAAGTTTTATCAGGGAAGGTCCAGCGTGCTGCTTGAGTCTCTCTTGGTTGGTCAGAAACTCCGGGTGCATGCGCTGGGTTCGATTTTGATATTGGTTACCTAGAGCCAAGAGCATTACTTTGCCAGCGGGAGAGCTGAGAGTGCGGCCTCAAAGTGTCCTGAGACACAGTGTGGCTGCTCGTGTTCTCTTCACAAGTAGAATGGCTATGTGAGGGAAAGGGAGCTCTCCTAGAGAAACACTCTGTTTTCTGAAGCGTGCAGGAGGCCTCCCGGCGCCCTACATACATAAAGGGAACACTATGCTGTTCCACAAGGACCCAAGGAAGGTTCAGGTATTCCATCCACGCCCTGATGCGTGCAGAGGCTTTCCACGAAACCTTAGGCCAGTAGTGCATGAATGTTCGCGTGCCTTTCCCTGGACCCCCGCCGCCTCAGCATGTCCCCTGGAAGAACACTGTGTCCCGAGTCCTCTTCTAGGCCCCCTGAGCACCGTGCCGCTAGCAAAGCCCTCCGGCTCATCTCTTTGCATGCCGAGTGAGAGGCAACACACTCTTTTCTTTGCTGGATAGCTAGATAGCCAAGACATTCAAAAGTGCTCCCTGAACAGAGGTGTAGAAGGTCTTAGGTGTAATGCCTAATGTATCTCTCAGTGCTGCCGCTGAGGAGCAAGGAGAAAGCCGGTGCGTAGCGTTCTTTCTGGGTGTACTTAGCTACCGGCTCTTTCTGGCGAGCAGTAACTCGACTTTAGATGCAGTCTGGAAAAGGGACGGTTTCCCCCTGCACACTGCTAGGCTTTTGGCAGCGGCAGGGACACCTAACTCACTCGACCTAGCCCCTCTAATATTTCGTGCCATTCGCACAGTGCGCCACACCCCGGCTACAAAGTTATTCAGAGGAGGTGCCGCAGTCCTCCTTGGGTCCCTTTCGGTTCGGGAGAACCTATACGTACGTGGGCTGTGTTCAACTTTGAGATTGGGACCTTCAGAGCACTCTAGTACCTCCCAACTGGAAAGAAGGATGGTTCAACGTGAAAGCTGCCTGGAATACAGTGCTCTGTCAGCCCACGCTTGCATGCTGGCATGTCTTTGGAAGGAAAGTGGGCTTTTCTTGAGAGACAGAGCGTGTTTCCACTTCCACTCCAGAGGCATCCCAGGCTCGCCTGCACATGAAAGGAAAACTACGCTGAGCGCCAAGCTGAAGGCAAGGTCCGGGCATTGCATCCACAGCGCCGGGCAGGCAGGCAGCATTTCCCAGCAAGCCTCACTCAAAGCAGTGGCTACACGCTAGTGTGCTTTTCAGGACTCCTGGGACTCCCGCGTCCTCACCACGTCTCATGGAAACACAGTGTGTACCGGATGCCACTTCTTAGGCGACCTACCAACATACAGGGACCTAGGCCCTTCGGATCATCTCTTGGAATGAAGAGTGAAAGGCAAAACACCGCTCTCTTGGTCGCACAGTTGGATTGCCAGTCTTTCAAAAGTCCTCCCGAGCACAGGTCTAGCAGGTCTTAGGTGTACTGCAAGTGGTCCCCGCTGCTGAACCAGAACTGCAATGAAAAAAACCCTCTGCTTGCTGTTCATCCTGGGAACGCCAACCTGCCCTCGCTCGCCAAGCAGACAGTCGACTTTAGATGCAGCCTGACACACGGACTTGTTGCCCCTGCAACACTGCCTAAGCTTCTGTAAGAGAAAAGGACGCTTTGGCCTAAGCCAAGGAATTATGTCGGTCACGCCACTCAGCCCAAGCAGAACTCCCTTCGTGCCAGAGTTTTATCAGGGAAGGTCCAGGGTGCGGCGTGAGTCTCTTTTCGTTGCTCAGAAACTACCCGTACATGGGCTGTGTGCCAAGTCTGGCATAGGGACCTAAGGAGGAAAGCGTTATTTTCCCAACGGGAAAGCAGGCCACCTGCGGCCTCAAATTTCAGTGAAAACCAATGCTGTTGCCCGTCATCTCTTCACAGTGGCAATGCCGACTGAGGGAAAGGCAGCTTTCCTCGATTAACACAGTGTTTCCTATTCGTGGCAGGAGGCCTCCAGCAGCCCTCTTCACATAACGGGGAAACCAGACCTGTCCCCCAGGCTCAACGTAATGTCCGGGTTTCCATCCACGGGTGGCCGTGTACAAACGATTTCCATGACCCCGGTAGGGAAAGTAGGGCATTAAGGCCAGTGTGCCCTTCCTAGGACTCCCGCCGCCTCACCGCGTCCCTTGGAAGAACGCTGTGTGCTCAGTGACTCTTCTTGGCCGACTGAGCACCGTGCCGCTACCTGGGTACTCCGGATCGTCTCTTTGAGTGCGCTGTGAAAGGCAAGGCAGTGTTTTCTTCGTTGGATCGATAGACTGACAAATCTTCCAAATGTGCCCCGACCAGAGTTCTGGAGAGTCCTCGGTGTAATGCCAGTGGCTCTCAGGGCTGACCCTGAGCTGCAGTGAAACAACTCTGTGCTTCGTGTTCCTTCTCCCTTTACACACCTGCCGTCTCTCTCTCTGCCAAGCAGAAACACGACTTTTAGATGCAGCCGGGAAAAGCAACACTCTCCTCCTGAGCCCTGCTAGTCTTTTGGCAGGTTCAAGGCCACCTAGACCTCCCTAGCGCCTTAAATCGCTTAGGTCATTCGCACAGTGCAAATCTCCCTGCCTAAATAAAACATTATTCTGAGAAGGTAGCACAGTGCTTCTGGTGCCTCTTTTGGTTCTTCAGAAACGACACGTACGTGGGCTGGGTTCAACTTTGATTCTGGGACCTTATGAGAAACGGAGGAATTCCCTAGTTGAACGAGGAATCCTCGTAGCCTCCAAGGTGCCTACATACGGCGTTCTGCGAGTCCTTCCTTGCGTGCTGGAATGGGTCTCAAAGGAAAGGGTGCTTTACAGGAAAGACAAAAGGTGTTTCCACTTCCTTGCCTGAGGCATGCCAGAGGCCCCTTTACATAAAGGGCGCTCTACACTGATCACGCAGATCAAAGCAAAGTCCAGGACGGCATCCACAATGCTGGCAGGCATGCAGCATTTGCCCAGAAGCCTTAGTCATGGCAGTGGCTTAACGCTCGTGTGCCGTTCAGGACTCCTAGGACTCCTGGGTCCTCACCACCTGGGCGTGGAAAAACACTGTGTACCCAATGTCTCTTCTTAGGTGACCTAACCAAACACAGGTCCCTAGGCCCTTCGCATCATTTCTCTGCATGAAGAAGGAAAGGCAACGCTCTGCTCTCTCTTCGTTGCCCATGGAGATTGCCAGGCTTTCAACAGGCCTCCCGAACACAGGCCTAGCAGGTCTCAGGTGTAATGCAAAAGGTCCCCACTGCTGAACCACTGCTGCCACGAAAAAACGCTGTGTTTATTGGTCATACTGGGAACCCTTACCCGCCGTCTCTCTCTGCCAAGCAGAAGGCCGACTACAGAGGCAGCCCGACAAACGTACAGTTTGCCCCTGAACGCTACCTCGGCTTTTCTGAGCTACAAGGACCATTTGGCCTATCCCCGGGAATTATGTCCTTGAAGCCATTCAGCCCATGCAGGACCCCCTTGGCGCCAAAGTTTTATCAGGGAAGGTCCAGCGTGCTGCTTGAGTCTCTCTTGGTTGGTCAGAAACTCCGGGTGCATGCGCTGGGTTCGATTTTGATATTGGTTACCTAGAGCCAAGAGCATTACTTTGCCAGCGGGAGAGCTGAGAGTGCGGCCTCAAAGTGTCCTGAGACACAGTGTGGCTGCTCGTGTTCTCTTCACAAGTAGAATGGCTATGTGAGGGAAAGGGAGCTCTCCTAGAGAAACACTCTGTTTTCTGAAGCGTGCAGGAGGCCTCCCGGCGCCCTACATACATAAAGGGAACACTATGCTGTTCCACAAGGACCCAAGGAAGGTTCAGGTATTCCATCCACGCCCTGATGCGTGCAGAGGCTTTCCACGAAACCTTAGGCCAGTAGTGCATGAATGTTCGCGTGCCTTTCCCTGGACCCCCGCCGCCTCAGCATGTCCCCTGGAAGAACACTGTGTCCCGAGTCCTCTTCTAGGCCCCCTGAGCACCGTGCCGCTAGCAAAGCCCTCCGGCTCATCTCTTTGCATGCCGAGTGAGAGGCAACACACTCTTTTCTTTGCTGGATAGCTAGATAGCCAAGACATTCAAAAGTGCTCCCTGAACAGAGGTGTAGAAGGTCTTAGGTGTAATGCCTAATGTATCTCTCAGTGCTGCCGCTGAGGAGCAAGGAGAAAGCCGGTGCGTAGCGTTCTTTCTGGGTGTACTTAGCTACCGGCTCTTTCTGGCGAGCAGTAACTCGACTTTAGATGCAGTCTGGAAAAGGGACGGTTTCCCCCTGCACACTGCTAGGCTTTTGGCAGCGGCAGGGACACCTAACTCACTCGACCTAGCCCCTCTAATATTTCGTGCCATTCGCACAGTGCGCCACACCCCGGCTACAAAGTTATTCAGAGGAGGTGCCGCAGTCCTCCTTGGGTCCCTTTCGGTTCGGGAGAACCTATACGTACGTGGGCTGTGTTCAACTTTGAGATTGGGACCTTCAGAGCACTCTAGTACCTCCCAACTGGAAAGAAGGATGGTTCAACGTGAAAGCTGCCTGGAATACAGTGCTCTGTCAGCCCACGCTTGCATGCTGGCATGTCTTTGGAAGGAAAGTGGGCTTTTCTTGAGAGACAGAGCGTGTTTCCACTTCCACTCCAGAGGCATCCCAGGCTCGCCTGCACATGAAAGGAAAACTACGCTGAGCGCCAAGCTGAAGGCAAGGTCCGGGCATTGCATCCACAGCGCCGGGCAGGCAGGCAGCATTTCCCAGCAAGCCTCACTCAAAGCAGTGGCTACACGCTAGTGTGCTTTTCAGGACTCCTGGGACTCCCGCGTCCTCACCACGTCTCATGGAAACACAGTGTGTACCGGATGCCACTTCTTAGGCGACCTACCAACATACAGGGACCTAGGCCCTTCGGATCATCTCTTGGAATGAAGAGTGAAAGGCAAAACACCGCTCTCTTGGTCGCACAGTTGGATTGCCAGTCTTTCAAAAGTCCTCCCGAGCACAGGTCTAGCAGGTCTTAGGTGTACTGCAAGTGGTCCCCGCTGCTGAACCAGAACTGCAATGAAAAAAACCCTCTGCTTGCTGTTCATCCTGGGAACGCCAACCTGCCCTCGCTCGCCAAGCAGACAGTCGACTTTAGATGCAGCCTGACACACGGACTTGTTGCCCCTGCAACACTGCCTAAGCTTCTGTAAGAGAAAAGGACGCTTTGGCCTAAGCCAAGGAATTATGTCGGTCACGCCACTCAGCCCAAGCAGAACTCCCTTCGTGCCAGAGTTTTATCAGGGAAGGTCCAGGGTGCGGCGTGAGTCTCTTTTCGTTGCTCAGAAACTACCCGTACATGGGCTGTGTGCCAAGTCTGGCATAGGGACCTAAGGAGGAAAGCGTTATTTTCCCAACGGGAAAGCAGGCCACCTGCGGCCTCAAATTTCAGTGAAAACCAATGCTGTTGCCCGTCATCTCTTCACAGTGGCAATGCCGACTGAGGGAAAGGCAGCTTTCCTCGATTAACACAGTGTTTCCTATTCGTGGCAGGAGGCCTCCAGCAGCCCTCTTCACATAACGGGGAAACCAGACCTGTCCCCCAGGCTCAACGTAATGTCCGGGTTTCCATCCACGGGTGGCCGTGTACAAACGATTTCCATGACCCCGGTAGGGAAAGTAGGGCATTAAGGCCAGTGTGCCCTTCCTAGGACTCCCGCCGCCTCACCGCGTCCCTTGGAAGAACGCTGTGTGCTCAGTGACTCTTCTTGGCCGACTGAGCACCGTGCCGCTACCTGGGTACTCCGGATCGTCTCTTTGAGTGCGCTGTGAAAGGCAAGGCAGTGTTTTCTTCGTTGGATCGATAGACTGACAAATCTTCCAAATGTGCCCCGACCAGAGTTCTGGAGAGTCCTCGGTGTAATGCCAGTGGCTCTCAGGGCTGACCCTGAGCTGCAGTGAAACAACTCTGTGCTTCGTGTTCCTTCTCCCTTTACACACCTGCCGTCTCTCTCTCTGCCAAGCAGAAACACGACTTTTAGATGCAGCCGGGAAAAGCAACACTCTCCTCCTGAGCCCTGCTAGTCTTTTGGCAGGTTCAAGGCCACCTAGACCTCCCTAGCGCCTTAAATCGCTTAGGTCATTCGCACAGTGCAAATCTCCCTGCCTAAATAAAACATTATTCTGAGAAGGTAGCACAGTGCTTCTGGTGCCTCTTTTGGTTCTTCAGAAACGACACGTACGTGGGCTGGGTTCAACTTTGATTCTGGGACCTTATGAGAAACGGAGGAATTCCCTAGTTGAACGAGGAATCCTCGTAGCCTCCAAGGTGCCTACATACGGCGTTCTGCGAGTCCTTCCTTGCGTGCTGGAATGGGTCTCAAAGGAAAGGGTGCTTTACAGGAAAGACAAAAGGTGTTTCCACTTCCTTGCCTGAGGCATGCCAGAGGCCCCTTTACATAAAGGGCGCTCTACACTGATCACGCAGATCAAAGCAAAGTCCAGGACGGCATCCACAATGCTGGCAGGCATGCAGCATTTGCCCAGAAGCCTTAGTCATGGCAGTGGCTTAACGCTCGTGTGCCGTTCAGGACTCCTAGGACTCCTGGGTCCTCACCACCTGGGCGTGGAAAAACACTGTGTACCCAATGTCTCTTCTTAGGTGACCTAACCAAACACAGGTCCCTAGGCCCTTCGCATCATTTCTCTGCATGAAGAAGGAAAGGCAACGCTCTGCTCTCTCTTCGTTGCCCATGGAGATTGCCAGGCTTTCAACAGGCCTCCCGAACACAGGCCTAGCAGGTCTCAGGTGTAATGCAAAAGGTCCCCACTGCTGAACCACTGCTGCCACGAAAAAACGCTGTGTTTATTGGTCATACTGGGAACCCTTACCCGCCGTCTCTCTCTGCCAAGCAGAAGGCCGACTACAGAGGCAGCCCGACAAACGTACAGTTTGCCCCTGAACGCTACCTCGGCTTTTCTGAGCTACAAGGACCATTTGGCCTATCCCCGGGAATTATGTCCTTGAAGCCATTCAGCCCATGCAGGACCCCCTTGGCGCCAAAGTTTTATCAGGGAAGGTCCAGCGTGCTGCTTGAGTCTCTCTGGGTTGGTCAGAAACTCCGGGTGCATGCGCTGGGTTCGATTTTGATATTGGTTACCTAGAGCCAAGAGCATTACTTTGCCAGCGGGAGAGCTGAGAGTGCGGCCTCAAAGTGTCCTGAGACACAGTGTGGCTGCTCGTGTTCTCTTCACAAGTAGAATGGCTATGTGAGGGAAAGGGAGCTCTCCTAGAGAAACACTCTGTTTTCTGAAGCGTGCAGGAGGCCTCCCGGCGCCCTACATACATAAAGGGAACACTATGCTGTTCCACAAGGACCCAAGGAAGGTTCAGGTATTCCATCCACGCCCTGATGCGTGCAGAGGCTTTCCACGAAACCTTAGGCCAGTAGTGCATGAATGTTCGCGTGCCTTTCCCTGGACCCCCGCCGCCTCAGCATGTCCCCTGGAAGAACACTGTGTCCCGAGTCCTCTTCTAGGCCCCCTGAGCACCGTGCCGCTAGCAAAGCCCTCCGGCTCATCTCTTTGCATGCCGAGTGAGAGGCAACACACTCTTTTCTTTGCTGGATAGCTAGATAGCCAAGACATTCAAAAGTGCTCCCTGAACAGAGGTGTAGAAGGTCTTAGGTGTAATGCCTAATGTATCTCTCAGTGCTGCCGCTGAGGAGCAAGGAGAAAGCCGGTGCGTAGCGTTCTTTCTGGGTGTACTTAGCTACCGGCTCTTTCTGGCGAGCAGTAACTCGACTTTAGATGCAGTCTGGAAAAGGGACGGTTTCCCCCTGCACACTGCTAGGCTTTTGGCAGCGGCAGGGACACCTAACTCACTCGACCTAGCCCCTCTAATATTTCGTGCCATTCGCACAGTGCGCCACACCCCGGCTACAAAGTTATTCAGAGGAGGTGCCGCAGTCCTCCTTGGGTCCCTTTCGGTTCGGGAGAACCTATACGTACGTGGGCTGTGTTCAACTTTGAGATTGGGACCTTCAGAGCACTCTAGTACCTCCCAACTGGAAAGAAGGATGGTTCAACGTGAAAGCTGCCTGGAATACAGTGCTCTGTCAGCCCACGCTTGCATGCTGGCATGTCTTTG
Source organism: Balaenoptera physalus (assembly GCF_965194825.1). Classification (NCBI taxonomy): domain Eukaryota; kingdom Metazoa; phylum Chordata; class Mammalia; order Artiodactyla; family Balaenopteridae; genus Balaenoptera; species Balaenoptera physalus. Next base: position 9,861 of record NW_028125383.1, read on the forward strand.
GAAGGAAAGTGGGCTTTTCTTGAGAGACAGAGCGTGTTTCCACTTCCACTCCAGAGGCATCCCAGGCTCGCCTGCACATGAAAGGAAAACTACGCTGAGCGCCAAGCTGAAGGCAAGGTCCGGGCATTGCATCCACAGCGCCGGGCAGGCAGGCAGCATTTCCCAGCAAGCCTCACTCAAAGCAGTGGCTACACGCTAGTGTGCTTTTCAGGACTCCTGGGACTCCCGCGTCCTCACCACGTCTCATGGAAACACAGTGTGTACCGGATGCCACTTCTTAGGCGACCTCCCAACATACAGGGACCTAGGCCCTTCGGATCATCTCTTGGAATGAAGAGTGAAAGGCAAAACACCGCTCTCTTGGTCGCACAGTTGGATTGCCAGTCTTTCAAAAGTCCTCCCGAGCACAGGTCTAGCAGGTCTTAGGTGTACTGCAAGTGGTCCCCGCTGCTGAACCAGAACTGCAATGAAAAAAACCCTCTGCTTGCTGTTCATCCTGGGAACGCCAACCTGCCCTCGCTCGCCAAGCAGACAGTCGACTTTAGATGCAGCCTGACACACGGACTTGTTGCCCCTGCAACACTGCCTAAGCTTCTGTAAGAGAAAAGGACGCTTTGGCCTAAGCCAAGGAATTATGTCGGTCACGCCACTCAGCCCAAGCAGAACTCCCTTCGTGCCAGAGTTTTATCAGGGAAGGTCCAGGGTGCGGCGTGAGTCTCTTTTCGTTGCTCAGAAACTACCCGTACATGGGCTGTGTGCCAAGTCTGGCATAGGGACCTAAGGAGGAAAGCGTTATTTTCCCAACGGGAAAGCAGGCCACCTGCGGCCTCAAATTTCAGTGAAAACCAATGCTGTTGCCCGTCATCTCTTCACAGTGGCAATGCCGACTGAGGGAAAGGCAGCTTTCCTCGATTAACACAGTGTTTCCTATTCGTGGCAGGAGGCCTCCAGCAGCCCTCTTCACATAACGGGGAAACCAGACCTGTCCCCCAGGCTCAACGTAATGTCCGGGTTTCCATCCACGGGTGGCCGTGTACAAACGATTTCCATGACCCCGGTAGGGAAAGTAGGGCATTAAGGCCAGTGTGCCCTTCCTAGGACTCCCGCCGCCTCACCGCGTCCCTTGGAAGAACGCTGTGTGCTCAGTGACTCTTCTTGGCCGACTGAGCACCGTGCCGCTACCTGGGTACTCCGGATCGTCTCTTTGAGTGCGCTGTGAAAGGCAAGGCAGTGTTTTCTTCGTTGGATCGATAGACTGACAAATCTTCCAAATGTGCCCCGACCAGAGTTCTGGAGAGTCCTCGGTGTAATGCCAGTGGCTCTCAGGGCTGACCCTGAGCTGCAGTGAAACAACTCTGTGCTTCGTGTTCCTTCTCCCTTTACACACCTGCCGTCTCTCTCTCTGCCAAGCAGAAACACGACTTTTAGATGCAGCCGGGAAAAGCAACACTCTCCTCCTGAGCCCTGCTAGTCTTTTGGCAGGTTCAAGGCCACCTAGACCTCCCTAGCGCCTTAAATCGCTTAGGTCATTCGCACAGTGCAAATCTCCCTGCCTAAATAAAACATTATTCTGAGAAGGTAGCACAGTGCTTCTGGTGCCTCTTTTGGTTCTTCAGAAACGACACGTACGTGGGCTGGGTTCAACTTTGATTCTGGGACCTTATGAGAAACGGAGGAATTCCCTAGTTGAACGAGGAATCCTCGTAGCCTCCAAGGTGCCTACATACGGCGTTCTGCGAGTCCTTCCTTGCGTGCTGGAATGGGTCTCAAAGGAAAGGGTGCTTTACAGGAAAGACAAAAGGTGTTTCCACTTCCTTGCCTGAGGCATGCCAGAGGCCCCTTTACATAAAGGGCGCTCTACACTGATCACGCAGATCAAAGCAAAGTCCAGGACGGCATCCACAATGCTGGCAGGCATGCAGCATTTGCCCAGAAGCCTTAGTCATGGCAGTGGCTTAACGCTCGTGTGCCGTTCAGGACTCCTAGGACTCCTGGGTCCTCACCACCTGGGCGTGGAAAAACACTGTGTACCCAATGTCTCTTCTTAGGTGACCTAACCAAACACAGGTCCCTAGGCCCTTCGCATCATTTCTCTGCATGAAGAAGGAAAGGCAACGCTCTGCTCTCTCTTCGTTGCCCATGGAGATTGCCAGGCTTTCAACAGGCCTCCCGAACACAGGCCTAGCAGGTCTCAGGTGTAATGCAAAAGGTCCCCACTGCTGAACCACTGCTGCCACGAAAAAACGCTGTGTTTATTGGTCATACTGGGAACCCTTACCCGCCGTCTCTCTCTGCCAAGCAGAAGGCCGACTACAGAGGCAGCCCGACAAACGTACAGTTTGCCCCTGAACGCTACCTCGGCTTTTCTGAGCTACAAGGACCATTTGGCCTATCCCCGGGAATTATGTCCTTGAAGCCATTCAGCCCATGCAGGACCCCCTTGGCGCCAAAGTTTTATCAGGGAAGGTCCAGCGTGCTGCTTGAGTCTCTCTGGGTTGGTCAGAAACTCCGGGTGCATGCGCTGGGTTCGATTTTGATATTGGTTACCTAGAGCCAAGAGCATTACTTTGCCAGCGGGAGAGCTGAGAGTGCGGCCTCAAAGTGTCCTGAGACACAGTGTGGCTGCTCGTGTTCTCTTCACAAGTAGAATGGCTATGTGAGGGAAAGGGAGCTCTCCTAGAGAAACACTCTGTTTTCTGAAGCGTGCAGGAGGCCTCCCGGCGCCCTACATACATAAAGGGAACACTATGCTGTTCCACAAGGACCCAAGGAAGGTTCAGGTATTCCATCCACGCCCTGATGCGTGCAGAGGCTTTCCACGAAACCTTAGGCCAGTAGTGCATGAATGTTCGCGTGCCTTTCCCTGGACCCCCGCCGCCTCAGCATGTCCCCTGGAAGAACACTGTGTCCCGAGTCCTCTTCTAGGCCCCCTGAGCACCGTGCCGCTAGCAAAGCCCTCCGGCTCATCTCTTTGCATGCCGAGTGAGAGGCAACACACTCTTTTCTTTGCTGGATAGCTAGATAGCCAAGACATTCAAAAGTGCTCCCTGAACAGAGGTGTAGAAGGTCTTAGGTGTAATGCCTAATGTATCTCTCAGTGCTGCCGCTGAGGAGCAAGGAGAAAGCCGGTGCGTAGCGTTCTTTCTGGGTGTACTTAGCTACCGGCTCTTTCTGGCGAGCAGTAACTCGACTTTAGATGCAGTCTGGAAAAGGGACGGTTTCCCCCTGCACACTGCTAGGCTTTTGGCAGCGGCAGGGACACCTAACTCACTCGACCTAGCCCCTCTAATATTTCGTGCCATTCGCACAGTGCGCCACACCCCGGCTACAAAGTTATTCAGAGGAGGTGCCGCAGTCCTCCTTGGGTCCCTTTCGGTTCGGGAGAACCTATACGTACGTGGGCTGTGTTCAACTTTGAGATTGGGACCTTCAGAGCACTCTAGTACCTCCCAACTGGAAAGAAGGATGGTTCAACGTGAAAGCTGCCTGGAATACAGTGCTCTGTCAGCCCACGCTTGCATGCTGGCATGTCTTTGGAAGGAAAGTGGGCTTTTCTTGAGAGACAGAGCGTGTTTCCACTTCCACTCCAGAGGCATCCCAGGCTCGCCTGCACATGAAAGGAAAACTACGCTGAGCGCCAAGCTGAAGGCAAGGTCCGGGCATTGCATCCACAGCGCCGGGCAGGCAGGCAGCATTTCCCAGCAAGCCTCACTCAAAGCAGTGGCTACACGCTAGTGTGCTTTTCAGGACTCCTGGGACTCCCGCGTCCTCACCACGTCTCATGGAAACACAGTGTGTACCGGATGCCACTTCTTAGGCGACCTCCCAACATACAGGGACCTAGGCCCTTCGGATCATCTCTTGGAATGAAGAGTGAAAGGCAAAACACCGCTCTCTTGGTCGCACAGTTGGATTGCCAGTCTTTCAAAAGTCCTCCCGAGCACAGGTCTAGCAGGTCTTAGGTGTACTGCAAGTGGTCCCCGCTGCTGAACCAGAACTGCAATGAAAAAAACCCTCTGCTTGCTGTTCATCCTGGGAACGCCAACCTGCCCTCGCTCGCCAAGCAGACAGTCGACTTTAGATGCAGCCTGACACACGGACTTGTTGCCCCTGCAACACTGCCTAAGCTTCTGTAAGAGAAAAGGACGCTTTGGCCTAAGCCAAGGAATTATGTCGGTCACGCCACTCAGCCCAAGCAGAACTCCCTTCGTGCCAGAGTTTTATCAGGGAAGGTCCAGGGTGCGGCGTGAGTCTCTTTTCGTTGCTCAGAAACTACCCGTACATGGGCTGTGTGCCAAGTCTGGCATAGGGACCTAAGGAGGAAAGCGTTATTTTCCCAACGGGAAAGCAGGCCACCTGCGGCCTCAAATTTCAGTGAAAACCAATGCTGTTGCCCGTCATCTCTTCACAGTGGCAATGCCGACTGAGGGAAAGGCAGCTTTCCTCGATTAACACAGTGTTTCCTATTCGTGGCAGGAGGCCTCCAGCAGCCCTCTTCACATAACGGGGAAACCAGACCTGTCCCCCAGGCTCAACGTAATGTCCGGGTTTCCATCCACGGGTGGCCGTGTACAAACGATTTCCATGACCCCGGTAGGGAAAGTAGGGCATTAAGGCCAGTGTGCCCTTCCTAGGACTCCCGCCGCCTCACCGCGTCCCTTGGAAGAACGCTGTGTGCTCAGTGACTCTTCTTGGCCGACTGAGCACCGTGCCGCTACCTGGGTACTCCGGATCGTCTCTTTGAGTGCGCTGTGAAAGGCAAGGCAGTGTTTTCTTCGTTGGATCGATAGACTGACAAATCTTCCAAATGTGCCCCGACCAGAGTTCTGGAGAGTCCTCGGTGTAATGCCAGTGGCTCTCAGGGCTGACCCTGAGCTGCAGTGAAACAACTCTGTGCTTCGTGTTCCTTCTCCCTTTACACACCTGCCGTCTCTCTCTCTGCCAAGCAGAAACACGACTTTTAGATGCAGCCGGGAAAAGCAACACTCTCCTCCTGAGCCCTGCTAGTCTTTTGGCAGGTTCAAGGCCACCTAGACCTCCCTAGCGCCTTAAATCGCTTAGGTCATTCGCACAGTGCAAATCTCCCTGCCTAAATAAAACATTATTCTGAGAAGGTAGCACAGTGCTTCTGGTGCCTCTTTTGGTTCTTCAGAAACGACACGTACGTGGGCTGGGTTCAACTTTGATTCTGGGACCTTATGAGAAACGGAGGAATTCCCTAGTTGAACGAGGAATCCTCGTAGCCTCCAAGGTGCCTACATACGGCGTTCTGCGAGTCCTTCCTTGCGTGCTGGAATGGGTCTCAAAGGAAAGGGTGCTTTACAGGAAAGACAAAAGGTGTTTCCACTTCCTTGCCTGAGGCATGCCAGAGGCCCCTTTACATAAAGGGCGCTCTACACTGATCACGCAGATCAAAGCAAAGTCCAGGACGGCATCCACAATGCTGGCAGGCATGCAGCATTTGCCCAGAAGCCTTAGTCATGGCAGTGGCTTAACGCTCGTGTGCCGTTCAGGACTCCTAGGACTCCTGGGTCCTCACCACCTGGGCGTGGAAAAACACTGTGTACCCAATGTCTCTTCTTAGGTGACCTAACCAAACACAGGTCCCTAGGCCCTTCGCATCATTTCTCTGCATGAAGAAGGAAAGGCAACGCTCTGCTCTCTCTTCGTTGCCCATGGAGATTGCCAGGCTTTCAACAGGCCTCCCGAACACAGGCCTAGCAGGTCTCAGGTGTAATGCAAAAGGTCCCCACTGCTGAACCACTGCTGCCACGAAAAAACGCTGTGTTTATTGGTCATACTGGGAACCCTTACCCGCCGTCTCTCTCTGCCAAGCAGAAGGCCGACTACAGAGGCAGCCCGACAAACGTACAGTTTGCCCCTGAACGCTACCTCGGCTTTTCTGAGCTACAAGGACCATTTGGCCTATCCCCGGGAATTATGTCCTTGAAGCCATTCAGCCCATGCAGGACCCCCTTGGCGCCAAAGTTTTATCAGGGAAGGTCCAGCGTGCTGCTTGAGTCTCTCTTGGTTGGTCAGAAACTCCGGGTGCATGCGCTGGGTTCGATTTTGATATTGGTTACCTAGAGCCAAGAGCATTACTTTGCCAGCGGGAGAGCTGAGAGTGCGGCCTCAAAGTGTCCTGAGACACAGTGTGGCTGCTCGTGTTCTCTTCACAAGTAGAATGGCTATGTGAGGGAAAGGGAGCTCTCCTAGAGAAACACTCTGTTTTCTGAAGCGTGCAGGAGGCCTCCCGGCGCCCTACATACATAAAGGGAACACTATGCTGTTCCACAAGGACCCAAGGAAGGTTCAGGTATTCCATCCACGCCCTGATGCCTGCAGAGGCTTTCCACGAAACCTTAGGCAAGTAGTGCATGAATGTTCGTGTGCCTTTCCCTGGACCCCCGCCGCCTCAGCATGTCCCCTGGAAGAACACTGTGTCCCGAGTCCTCTTCTAGGCCCCCTGAGCACCGTGCCGCTAGCAAAGCCCTCCGGCTCATCTCTTTGCATGCCGAGTGAGAGGCAACACACTCTTTTCTTTGCTGGATAGCTAGATAGCCAAGACATTCAAAAGTGCTCCCTGAACAGAGGTGTAGAAGGTCTTAGGTGTAATGCCTAATGTATCTCTCAGTGCTGCCGCTGAGGAGCAAGGAGAAAGCCGGTGCGTAGCGTTCTTTCTGGGTGTACTTAGCTACCGGCTCTTTCTGGCGAGCAGTAACTCGACTTTAGATGCAGTCTGGAAAAGGGACGGTTTCCCCCTGCACACTGCTAGGCTTTTGGCAGCGGCAGGGACACCTAACTCACTCGACCTAGCCCCTCTAATATTTCGTGCCATTCGCACAGTGCGCCACACCCCGGCTACAAAGTTATTCAGAGGAGGTGCCGCAGTCCTCCTTGGGTCCCTTTCGGTTCGGGAGAACCTATACGTACGTGGGCTGTGTTCAACTTTGAGATTGGGACCTTCAGAGCACTCTAGTACCTCCCAACTGGAAAGAAGGATGGTTCAACGTGAAAGCTGCCTGGAATACAGTGCTCTGTCAGCCCACGCTTGCATGCTGGCATGTCTTTGGAAGGAAAGTGGGCTTTTCTTGAGAGACAGAGCGTGTTTCCACTTCCACTCCAGAGGCATCCCAGGCTCGCCTGCACATGAAAGGAAAACTACGCTGAGCGCCAAGCTGAAGGCAAGGTCCGGGCATTGCATCCACAGCGCCGGGCAGGCAGGCAGCATTTCCCAGCAAGCCTCACTCAAAGCAGTGGCTACACGCTAGTGTGCTTTTCAGGACTCCTGGGACTCCCGCGTCCTCACCACGTCTCATGGAAACACAGTGTGTACCGGATGCCACTTCTTAGGCGACCTACCAACATACAGGGACCTAGGCCCTTCGGATCATCTCTTGGAATGAAGAGTGAAAGGCAAAACACCGCTCTCTTGGTCGCACAGTTGGATTGCCAGTCTTTCAAAAGTCCTCCCGAGCACAGGTCTAGCAGGTCTTAGGTGTACTGCAAGTGGTCCCCGCTGCTGAACCAGAACTGCAATGAAAAAAACCCTCTGCTTGCTGTTCATCCTGGGAACGCCAACCTGCCCTCGCTCGCCAAGCAGACAGTCGACTTTAGATGCAGCCTGACACACGGACTTGTTGCCCCTGCAACACTGCCTAAGCTTCTGTAAGAGAAAAGGACGCTTTGGCCTAAGCCAAGGAATTATGTCGGTCACGCCACTCAGCCCAAGCAGAACTCCCTTCGTGCCAGAGTTTTATCAGGGAAGGTCCAGGGTGCGGCGTGAGTCTCTTTTCGTTGCTCAGAAACTACCCGTACATGGGCTGTGTGCCAAGTCTGGCATAGGGACCTAAGGAGGAAAGCGTTATTTTCCCAACGGGAAAGCAGGCCACCTGCGGCCTCAAATTTCAGTGAAAACCAATGCTGTTGCCCGTCATCTCTTCACAGTGGCAATGCCGACTGAGGGAAAGGCAGCTTTCCTCGATTAACACAGTGTTTCCTATTCGTGGCAGGAGGCCTCCAGCAGCCCTCTTCACATAACGGGGAAACCAGACCTGTCCCCCAGGCTCAACGTAATGTCCGGGTTTCCATCCACGGGTGGCCGTGTACAAACGATTTCCATGACCCCGGTAGGGAAAGTAGGGCATTAAGGCCAGTGTGCCCTTCCTAGGACTCCCGCCGCCTCACCGCGTCCCTTGGAAGAACGCTGTGTGCTCAGTGACTCTTCTTGGCCGACTGAGCACCGTGCCGCTACCTGGGTACTCCGGATCGTCTCTTTGAGTGCGCTGTGAAAGGCAAGGCAGTGTTTTCTTCGTTGGATCGATAGACTGACAAATCTTCCAAATGTGCCCCGACCAGAGTTCTGGAGAGTCCTCGGTGTAATGCCAGTGGCTCTCAGGGCTGACCCTGAGCTGCAGTGAAACAACTCTGTGCTTCGTGTTCCTTCTCCCTTTACACACCTGCCGTCTCTCTCTCTGCCAAGCAGAAACACGACTTTTAGATGCAGCCGGGAAAAGCAACACTCTCCTCCTGAGCCCTGCTAGTCTTTTGGCAGGTTCAAGGCCACCTAGACCTCCCTAGCGCCTTAAATCGCTTAGGTCATTCGCACAGTGCAAATCTCCCTGCCTAAATAAAACATTATTCTGAGAAGGTAGCACAGTGCTTCTGGTGCCTCTTTTGGTTCTTCAGAAACGACACGTACGTGGGCTGGGTTCAACTTTGATTCTGGGACCTTATGAGAAACGGAGGAATTCCCTAGTTGAACGAGGAATCCTCGTAGCCTCCAAGGTGCCTACATACGGCGTTCTGCGAGTCCTTCCTTGCGTGCTGGAATGGGTCTCAAAGGAAAGGGTGCTTTACAGGAAAGACAAAAGGTGTTTCCACTTCCTTGCCTGAGGCATGCCAGAGGCCCCTTTACATAAAGGGCGCTCTACACTGATCACGCAGATCAAAGCAAAGTCCAGGACGGCATCCACAATGCTGGCAGGCATGCAGCATTTGCCCAGAAGCCTTAGTCATGGCAGTGGCTTAACGCTCGTGTGCCGTTCAGGACTCCTAGGACTCCTGGGTCCTCACCACCTGGGCGTGGAAAAACACTGTGTACCCAATGTCTCTTCTTAGGTGACCTAACCAAACACAGGTCCCTAGGCCCTTCGCATCATTTCTCTGCATGAAGAAGGAAAGGCAACGCTCTGCTCTCTCTTCGTTGCCCATGGAGATTGCCAGGCTTTCAACAGGCCTCCCGAACACAGGCCTAGCAGGTCTCAGGTGTAATGCAAAAGGTCCCCACTGCTGAACCACTGCTGCCACGAAAAAACGCTGTGTTTATTGGTCATACTGGGAACCCTTACCCGCCGTCTCTCTCTGCCAAGCAGAAGGCCGACTACAGAGGCAGCCCGACAAACGTACAGTTTGCCCCTGAACGCTACCTCGGCTTTTCTGAGCTACAAGGACCATTTGGCCTATCCCCGGGAATTATGTCCTTGAAGCCATTCAGCCCATGCAGGACCCCCTTGGCGCCAAAGTTTTATCAGGGAAGGTCCAGCGTGCTGCTTGAGTCTCTCTGGGTTGGTCAGAAACTCCGGGTGCATGCGCTGGGTTCGATTTTGATATTGGTTACCTAGAGCCAAGAGCATTACTTTGCCAGCGGGAGAGCTGAGAGTGCGGCCTCAAAGTGTCCTGAGACACAGTGTGGCTGCTCGTGTTCTCTTCACAAGTAGAATGGCTATGTGAGGGAAAGGGAGCTCTCCTAGAGAAACACTCTGTTTTCTGAAGCGTGCAGGAGGCCTCCCGGCGCCCTACATACATAAAGGGAACACTATGCTGTTCCACAAGGACCCAAGGAAGGTTCAGGTATTCCATCCACGCCCTGATGCCTGCAGAGGCTTTCCACGAAACCTTAGGCCAGTAGTGCATGAATGTTCGTGTGCCTTTCCCTGGACCCCCGCCGCCTCAGCATGTCCCCTGGAAGAACACTGTGTCCCGAGTCCTCTTCTAGGCCCCCTGAGCACCGTGCCGCTAGCAAAGCCCTCCGGCTCATCTCTTTGCATGCCGAGTGAGAGGCAACACACTCTTTTCTTTGCTGGATAGCTAGATAGCCAAGACATTCAAAAGTGCTCCCTGAACAGAGGTGTAGAAGGTCTTAGGTGTAATGCCTAATGTATCTCTCAGTGCTGCCGCTGAGGAGCAAGGAGAAAGCCGGTGCGTAGCGTTCTTTCTGGGTGTACTTAGCTACCGGCTCTTTCTGGCGAGCAGTAACTCGACTTTAGATGCAGTCTGGAAAAGGGACGGTTTCCCCCTGCACACTGCTAGGCTTTTGGCAGCGGCAGGGACACCTAACTCACTCGACCTAGCCCCTCTAATATTTCGTGCCATTCGCACAGTGCGCCACACCCCGGCTACAAAGTTATTCAGAGGAGGTGCCGCAGTCCTCCTTGGGTCCCTTTCGGTTCGGGAGAACCTATACGTACGTGGGCTGTGTTCAACTTTGAGATTGGGACCTTCAGAGCACTCTAGTACCTCCCAACTGGAAAGAAGGATGGTTCAACGTGAAAGCTGCCTGGAATACAGTGCTCTGTCAGCCCACGCTTGCATGCTGGCATGTCTTTGGAAGGAAAGTGGGCTTTTCTTGAGAGACAGAGCGTGTTTCCACTTCCACTCCAGAGGCATCCCAGGCTCGCCTGCACATGAAAGGAAAACTACGCTGAGCGCCAAGCTGAAGGCAAGGTCCGGGCATTGCATCCACAGCGCCGGGCAGGCAGGCAGCATTTCCCAGCAAGCCTCACTCAAAGCAGTGGCTACACGCTAGTGTGCTTTTCAGGACTCCTGGGACTCCCGCGTCCTCACCACGTCTCATGGAAACACAGTGTGTACCGGATGCCACTTCTTAGGCGACCTCCCAACATACAGGGACCTAGGCCCTTCGGATCATCTCTTGGAATGAAGAGTGAAAGGCAAAACACCGCTCTCTTGGTCGCACAGTTGGATTGCCAGTCTTTCAAAAGTCCTCCCGAGCACAGGTCTAGCAGGTCTTAGGTGTACTGCAAGTGGTCCCCGCTGCTGAACCAGAACTGCAATGAAAAAAACCCTCTGCTTGCTGTTCATCCTGGGAACGCCAACCTGCCCTCGCTCGCCAAGCAGACAGTCGACTTTAGATGCAGCCTGACACACGGACTTGTTGCCCCTGCAACACTGCCTAAGCTTCTGTAAGAGAAAAGGACGCTTTGGCCTAAGCCAAGGAATTATGTCGGTCACGCCACTCAGCCCAAGCAGAACTCCCTTCGTGCCAGAGTTTTATCAGGGAAGGTCCAGGGTGCGGCGTGAGTCTCTTTTCGTTGCTCAGAAACTACCCGTACATGGGCTGTGTGCCAAGTCTGGCATAGGGACCTAAGGAGGAAAGCGTTATTTTCCCAACGGGAAAGCAGGCCACCTGCGGCCTCAAATTTCAGTGAAAACCAATGCTGTTGCCCGTCATCTCTTCACAGTGGCAATGCCGACTGAGGGAAAGGCAGCTTTCCTCGATTAACACAGTGTTTCCTATTCGTGGCAGGAGGCCTCCAGCAGCCCTCTTCACATAACGGGGAAACCAGACCTGTCCCCCAGGCTCAACGTAATGTCCGGGTTTCCATCCACGGGTGGCCGTGTACAAACGATTTCCATGACCCCGGTAGGGAAAGTAGGGCATTAAGGCCAGTGTGCCCTTCCTAGGACTCCCGCCGCCTCACCGCGTCCCTTGGAAGAACGCTGTGTGCTCAGTGACTCTTCTTGGCCGACTGAGCACCGTGCCGCTACCTGGGTACTCCGGATCGTCTCTTTGAGTGCGCTGTGAAAGGCAAGGCAGTGTTTTCTTCGTTGGATCGATAGACTGACAAATCTTCCAAATGTGCCCCGACCAGAGTTCTGGAGAGTCCTCGGTGTAATGCCAGTGGCTCTCAGGGCTGACCCTGAGCTGCAGTGAAACAACTCTGTGCTTCGTGTTCCTTCTCCCTTTACACACCTGCCGTCTCTCTCTCTGCCAAGCAGAAACACGACTTTTAGATGCAGCCGGGAAAAGCAACACTCTCCTCCTGAGCCCTGCTAGTCTTTTGGCAGGTTCAAGGCCACCTAGACCTCCCTAGCGCCTTAAATCGCTTAGGTCATTCGCACAGTGCAAATCTCCCTGCCTAAATAAAACATTATTCTGAGAAGGTAGCACAGTGCTTCTGGTGCCTCTTTTGGTTCTTCAGAAACGACACGTACGTGGGCTGGGTTCAACTTTGATTCTGGGACCTTATGAGAAACGGAGGAATTCCCTAGTTGAACGAGGAATCCTCGTAGCCTCCAAGGTGCCTACATACGGCGTTCTGCGAGTCCTTCCTTGCGTGCTGGAATGGGTCTCAAAGGAAAGGGTGCTTTACAGGAAAGACAAAAGGTGTTTCCACTTCCTTGCCTGAGGCATGCCAGAGGCCCCTTTACATAAAGGGCGCTCTACACTGATCACGCAGATCAAAGCAAAGTCCAGGACGGCATCCACAATGCTGGCAGGCATGCAGCATTTGCCCAGAAGCCTTAGTCATGGCAGTGGCTTAACGCTCGTGTGCCGTTCAGGACTCCTAGGACTCCTGGGTCCTCACCACCTGGGCGTGGAAAAACGCTGTGTACCCAATGTCTCTTCTTAGGTGACCTAACCAAACACAGGTCCCTAGGCCCTTCGCATCATTTCTCTGCATGAAGAAGGAAAGGCAACGCTCTGCTCTCTCTTCGTTGCCCATGGAGATTGCCAGGCTTTCAACAGGCCTCCCGAACACAGGCCTAGCAGGTCTCAGGTGTAATGCAAAAGGTCCCCACTGCTGAACCACTGCTGCCACGAAAAAACGCTGTGTTTATTGGTCATACTGGGAACCCTTACCCGCCGTCTCTCTCTGCCAAGCAGAAGGCCGACTACAGAGGCAGCCCGACAAACGTACAGTTTGCCCCTGAACGCTACCTCGGCTTTTCTGAGCTACAAGGACCATTTGGCCTATCCCCGGGAATTATGTCCTTGAAGCCATTCAGCCCATGCAGGACCCCCTTGGCGCCAAAGTTTTATCAGGGAAGGTCCAGCGTGCTGCTTGAGTCTCTCTTGGTTGGTCAGAAACTCCGGGTGCATGCGCTGGGTTCGATTTTGATATTGGTTACCTAGAGCCAAGAGCATTACTTTGCCAGCGGGAGAGCTGAGAGTGCGGCCTCAAAGTGTCCTGAGACACAGTGTGGCTGCTCGTGTTCTCTTCACAAGTAGAATGGCTATGTGAGGGAAAGGGAGCTCTCCTAGAGAAACACTCTGTTTTCTGAAGCGTGCAGGAGGCCTCCCGGCGCCCTACATACATAAAGGGAACACTATGCTGTTCCACAAGGACCCAAGGAAGGTTCAGGTATTCCATCCACGCCCTGATGCGTGCAGAGGCTTTCCACGAAACCTTAGGCCAGTAGTGCATGAATGTTCGTGTGCCTTTCCCTGGACCCCCGCCGCCTCAGCATGTCCCCTGGAAGAACACTGTGTCCCGAGTCCTCTTCTAGGCCCCCTGAGCACCGTGCCGCTAGCAAAGCCCTCCGGCTCATCTCTTTGCATGCCGAGTGAGAGGCAACACACTCTTTTCTTTGCTGGATAGCTAGATAGCCAAGACATTCAAAAGTGCTCCCTGAACAGAGGTGTAGAAGGTCTTAGGTGTAATGCCTAATGTATCTCTCAGTGCTGCCGCTGAGGAGCAAGGAGAAAGCCGGTGCGTAGCGTTCTTTCTGGGTGTACTTAGCTACCGGCTCTTTCTGGCGAGCAGTAACTCGACTTTAGATGCAGTCTGGAAAAGGGACGGTTTCCCCCTGCACACTGCTAGGCTTTTGGCAGCGGCAGGGACACCTAACTCACTCGACCTAGCCCCTCTAATATTTCGTGCCATTCGCACAGTGCGCCACACCCCGGCTACAAAGTTATTCAGAGGAGGTGCCGCAGTCCTCCTTGGGTCCCTTTCGGTTCGGGAGAACCTATACGTACGTGGGCTGTGTTCAACTTTGAGATTGGGACCTTCAGAGCACTCTAGTACCTCCCAACTGGAAAGAAGGATGGTTCAACGTGAAAGCTGCCTGGAATACAGTGCTCTGTCAGCCCACGCTTGCATGCTGGCATGTCTTTGGAAGGAAAGTGGGCTTTTCTTGAGAGACAGAGCGTGTTTCCACTTCCACTCCAGAGGCATCCCAGGCTCGCCTGCACATGAAAGGAAAACTACGCTGAGCGCCAAGCTGAAGGCAAGGTCCGGGCATTGCATCCACAGCGCCGGGCAGGCAGGCAGCATTTCCCAGCAAGCCTCACTCAAAGCAGTGGCTACACGCTAGTGTGCTTTTCAGGACTCCTGGGACTCCCGCGTCCTCACCACGTCTCATGGAAACACAGTGTGTACCGGATGCCACTTCTTAGGCGACCTACCAACATACAGGGACCTAGGCCCTTCGGATCATCTCTTGGAATGAAGAGTGAAAGGCAAAACACCGCTCTCTTGGTCGCACAGTTGGATTGCCAGTCTTTCAAAAGTCCTCCCGAGCACAGGTCTAGCAGGTCTTAGGTGTACTGCAAGTGGTCCCCGCTGCTGAACCAGAACTGCAATGAAAAAAACCCTCTGCTTGCTGTTCATCCTGGGAACGCCAACCTGCCCTCGCTCGCCAAGCAGACAGTCGACTTTAGATGCAGCCTGACACACGGACTTGTTGCCCCTGCAACACTGCCTAAGCTTCTGTAAGAGAAAAGGACGCTTTGGCCTAAGCCAAGGAATTATGTCGGTCACGCCACTCAGCCCAAGCAGAACTCCCTTCGTGCCAGAGTTTTATCAGGGAAGGTCCAGGGTGCGGCGTGAGTCTCTTTTCGTTGCTCAGAAACTACCCGTACATGGGCTGTGTGCCAAGTCTGGCATAGGGACCTAAGGAGGAAAGCGTTATTTTCCCAACGGGAAAGCAGGCCACCTGCGGCCTCAAATTTCAGTGAAAACCAATGCTGTTGCCCGTCATCTCTTCACAGTGGCAATGCCGACTGAGGGAAAGGCAGCTTTCCTCGATTAACACAGTGTTTCCTATTCGTGGCAGGAGGCCTCCAGCAGCCCTCTTCACATAACGGGGAAACCAGACCTGTCCCCCAGGCTCAACGTAATGTCCGGGTTTCCATCCACGGGTGGCCGTGTACAAACGATTTCCATGACCCCGGTAGGGAAAGTAGGGCATTAAGGCCAGTGTGCCCTTCCTAGGACTCCCGCCGCCTCACCGCGTCCCTTGGAAGAACGCTGTGTGCTCAGTGACTCTTCTTGGCCGACTGAGCACCGTGCCGCTACCTGGGTACTCCGGATCGTCTCTTTGAGTGCGCTGTGAAAGGCAAGGCAGTGTTTTCTTCGTTGGATCGATAGACTGACAAATCTTCCAAATGTGCCCCGACCAGAGTTCTGGAGAGTCCTCGGTGTAATGCCAGTGGCTCTCAGGGCTGACCCTGAGCTGCAGTGAAACAACTCTGTGCTTCGTGTTCCTTCTCCCTTTACACACCTGCCGTCTCTCTCTCTGCCAAGCAGAAACACGACTTTTAGATGCAGCCGGGAAAAGCAACACTCTCCTCCTGAGCCCTGCTAGTCTTTTGGCAGGTTCAAGGCCACCTAGACCTCCCTAGCGCCTTAAATCGCTTAGGTCATTCGCACAGTGCAAATCTCCCTGCCTAAATAAAACATTATTCTGAGAAGGTAGCACAGTGCTTCTGGTGCCTCTTTTGGTTCTTCAGAAACGACACGTACGTGGGCTGGGTTCAACTTTGATTCTGGGACCTTATGAGAAACGGAGGAATTCCCTAGTTGAACGAGGAATCCTCGTAGCCTCCAAGGTGCCTACATACGGCGTTCTGCGAGTCCTTCCTTGCGTGCTGGAATGGGTCTCAAAGGAAAGGGTGCTTTACAGGAAAGACAAAAGGTGTTTCCACTTCCTTGCCTGAGGCATGCCAGAGGCCCCTTTACATAAAGGGCGCTCTACACTGATCACGCAGATCAAAGCAAAGTCCAGGACGGCATCCACAATGCTGGCAGGCATGCAGCATTTGCCCAGAAGCCTTAGTCATGGCAGTGGCTTAACGCTCGTGTGCCGTTCAGGACTCCTAGGACTCCTGGGTCCTCACCACCTGGGCGTGGAAAAACGCTGTGTACCCAATGTCTCTTCTTAGGTGACCTAACCAAACACAGGTCCCTAGGCCCTTCGCATCATTTCTCTGCATGAAGAAGGAAAGGCAACGCTCTGCTCTCTCTTCGTTGCCCATGGAGATTGCCAGGCTTTCAACAGGCCTCCCGAACACAGGCCTAGCAGGTCTCAGGTGTAATGCAAAAGGTCCCCACTGCTGAACCACTGCTGCCACGAAAAAACGCTGTGTTTATTGGTCATACTGGGAACCCTTACCCGCCGTCTCTCTCTGCCAAGCAGAAGGCCGACTACAGAGGCAGCCCGACAAACGTACAGTTTGCCCCTGAACGCTACCTCGGCTTTTCTGAGCTACAAGGACCATTTGGCCTATCCCCGGGAATTATGTCCTTGAAGCCATTCAGCCCATGCAGGACCCCCTTGGCGCCAAAGTTTTATCAGGGAAGGTCCAGCGTGCTGCTTGAGTCTCTCTTGGTTGGTCAGAAACTCCGGGTGCATGCGCTGGGTTCGATTTTGATATTGGTTACCTAGAGCCAAGAGCATTACTTTGCCAGCGGGAGAGCTGAGAGTGCGGCCTCAAAGTGTCCTGAGACACAGTGTGGCTGCTCGTGTTCTCTTCACAAGTAGAATGGCTATGTGAGGGAAAGGGAGCTCTCCTAGAGAAACACTCTGTTTTCTGAAGCGTGCAGGAGGCCTCCCGGCGCCCTACATACATAAAGGGAACACTATGCTGTTCCACAAGGACCCAAGGAAGGTTCAGGTATTCCATCCACGCCCTGATGCGTGCAGAGGCTTTCCACGAAACCTTAGGCCAGTAGTGCATGAATGTTCGTGTGCCTTTCCCTGGACCCCCGCCGCCTCAGCATGTCCCCTGGAAGAACACTGTGTCCCGAGTCCTCTTCTAGGCCCCCTGAGCACCGTGCCGCTAGCAAAGCCCTCCGGCTCATCTCTTTGCATGCCGAGTGAGAGGCAACACACTCTTTTCTTTGCTGGATAGCTAGATAGCCAAGACATTCAAAAGTGCTCCCTGAACAGAGGTGTAGAAGGTCTTAGGTGTAATGCCTAATGTATCTCTCAGTGCTGCCGCTGAGGAGCAAGGAGAAAGCCGGTGCGTAGCGTTCTTTCTGGGTGTACTTAGCTACCGGCTCTTTCTGGCGAGCAGTAACTCGACTTTAGATGCAGTCTGGAAAAGGGACGGTTTCCCCCTGCACACTGCTAGGCTTTTGGCAGCGGCAGGGACACCTAACTCACTCGACCTAGCCCCTCTAATATTTCGTGCCATTCGCACAGTGCGCCACACCCCGGCTACAAAGTTATTCAGAGGAGGTGCCGCAGTCCTCCTTGGGTCCCTTTCGGTTCGGGAGAACCTATACGTACGTGGGCTGTGTTCAACTTTGAGATTGGGACCTTCAGAGCACTCTAGTACCTCCCAACTGGAAAGAAGGATGGTTCAACGTGAAAGCTGCCTGGAATACAGTGCTCTGTCAGCCCACGCTTGCATGCTGGCATGTCTTTGGAAGGAAAGTGGGCTTTTCTTGAGAGACAGAGCGTGTTTCCACTTCCACTCCAGAGGCATCCCAGGCTCGCCTGCACATGAAAGGAAAACTACGCTGAGCGCCAAGCTGAAGGCAAGGTCCGGGCATTGCATCCACAGCGCCGGGCAGGCAGGCAGCATTTCCCAGCAAGCCTCACTCAAAGCAGTGGCTACACGCTAGTGTGCTTTTCAGGACTCCTGGGACTCCCGCGTCCTCACCACGTCTCATGGAAACACAGTGTGTACCGGATGCCACTTCTTAGGCGACCTACCAACATACAGGGACCTAGGCCCTTCGGATCATCTCTTGGAATGAAGAGTGAAAGGCAAAACACCGCTCTCTTGGTCGCACAGTTGGATTGCCAGTCTTTCAAAAGTCCTCCCGAGCACAGGTCTAGCAGGTCTTAGGTGTACTGCAAGTGGTCCCCGCTGCTGAACCAGAACTGCAATGAAAAAAACCCTCTGCTTGCTGTTCATCCTGGGAACGCCAACCTGCCCTCGCTCGCCAAGCAGACAGTCGACTTTAGATGCAGCCTGACACACGGACTTGTTGCCCCTGCAACACTGCCTAAGCTTCTGTAAGAGAAAAGGACGCTTTGGCCTAAGCCAAGGAATTATGTCGGTCACGCCACTCAGCCCAAGCAGAACTCCCTTCGTGCCAGAGTTTTATCAGGGAAGGTCCAGGGTGCGGCGTGAGTCTCTTTTCGTTGCTCAGAAACTACCCGTACATGGGCTGTGTGCCAAGTCTGGCATAGGGACCTAAGGAGGAAAGCGTTATTTTCCCAACGGGAAAGCAGGCCACCTGCGGCCTCAAATTTCAGTGAAAACCAATGCTGTTGCCCGTCATCTCTTCACAGTGGCAATGCCGACTGAGGGAAAGGCAGCTTTCCTCGATTAACACAGTGTTTCCTATTCGTGGCAGGAGGCCTCCAGCAGCCCTCTTCACATAACGGGGAAACCAGACCTGTCCCCCAGGCTCAACGTAATGTCCGGGTTTCCATCCACGGGTGGCCGTGTACAAACGATTTCCATGACCCCGGTAGGGAAAGTAGGGCATTAAGGCCAGTGTGCCCTTCCTAGGACTCCCGCCGCCTCACCGCGTCCCTTGGAAGAACGCTGTGTGCTCAGTGACTCTTCTTGGCCGACTGAGCACCGTGCCGCTACCTGGGTACTCCGGATCGTCTCTTTGAGTGCGCTGTGAAAGGCAAGGCAGTGTTTTCTTCGTTGGATCGATAGACTGACAAATCTTCCAAATGTGCCCCGACCAGAGTTCTGGAGAGTCCTCGGTGTAATGCCAGTGGCTCTCAGGGCTGACCCTGAGCTGCAGTGAAACAACTCTGTGCTTCGTGTTCCTTCTCCCTTTACACACCTGCCGTCTCTCTCTCTGCCAAGCAGAAACACGACTTTTAGATGCAGCCGGGAAAAGCAACACTCTCCTCCTGAGCCCTGCTAGTCTTTTGGCAGGTTCAAGGCCACCTAGACCTCCCTAGCGCCTTAAATCGCTTAGGTCATTCGCACAGTGCAAATCTCCCTGCCTAAATAAAACATTATTCTGAGAAGGTAGCACAGTGCTTCTGGTGCCTCTTTTGGTTCTTCAGAAACGACACGTACGTGGGCTGGGTTCAACTTTGATTCTGGGACCTTATGAGAAACGGAGGAATTCCCTAGTTGAACGAGGAATCCTCGTAGCCTCCAAGGTGCCTACATACGGCGTTCTGCGAGTCCTTCCTTGCGTGCTGGAATGGGTCTCAAAGGAAAGGGTGCTTTACAGGAAAGACAAAAGGTGTTTCCACTTCCTTGCCTGAGGCATGCCAGAGGCCCCTTTACATAAAGGGCGCTCTACACTGATCACGCAGATCAAAGCAAAGTCCAGGACGGCATCCACAATGCTGGCAGGCATGCAGCATTTGCCCAGAAGCCTTAGTCATGGCAGTGGCTTAACGCTCGTGTGCCGTTCAGGACTCCTAGGACTCCTGGGTCCTCACCACCTGGGCGTGGAAAAACGCTGTGTACCCAATGTCTCTTCTTAGGTGACCTAACCAAACACAGGTCCCTAGGCCCTTCGCATCATTTCTCTGCATGAAGAAGGAAAGGCAACGCTCTGCTCTCTCTTCGTTGCCCATGGAGATTGCCAGGCTTTCAACAGGCCTCCCGAACACAGGCCTAGCAGGTCTCAGGTGTAATGCAAAAGGTCCCCACTGCTGAACCACTGCTGCCACGAAAAAACGCTGTGTTTATTGGTCATACTGGGAACCCTTACCCGCCGTCTCTCTCTGCCAAGCAGAAGGCCGACTACAGAGGCAGCCCGACAAACGTACAGTTTGCCCCTGAACGCTACCTCGGCTTTTCTGAGCTACAAGGACCATTTGGCCTATCCCCGGGAATTATGTCCTTGAAGCCATTCAGCCCATGCAGGACCCCCTTGGCGCCAAAGTTTTATCAGGGAAGGTCCAGCGTGCTGCTTGAGTCTCTCTTGGTTGGTCAGAAACTCCGGGTGCATGCGCTGGGTTCGATTTTGATATTGGTTACCTAGAGCCAAGAGCATTACTTTGCCAGCGGGAGAGCTGAGAGTGCGGCCTCAAAGTGTCCTGAGACACAGTGTGGCTGCTCGTGTTCTCTTCACAAGTAGAATGGCTATGTGAGGGAAAGGGAGCTCTCCTAGAGAAACACTCTGTTTTCTGAAGCGTGCAGGAGGCCTCCCGGCGCCCTACATACATAAAGGGAACACTATGCTGTTCCACAAGGACCCAAGGAAGGTTCAGGTATTCCATCCACGCCCTGATGCGTGCAGAGGCTTTCCACGAAACCTTAGGCCAGTAGTGCATGAATGTTCGTGTGCCTTTCCCTGGACCCCCGCCGCCTCAGCATGTCCCCTGGAAGAACACTGTGTCCCGAGTCCTCTTCTAGGCCCCCTGAGCACCGTGCCGCTAGCAAAGCCCTCCGGCTCATCTCTTTGCATGCCGAGTGAGAGGCAACACACTCTTTTCTTTGCTGGATAGCTAGATAGCCAAGACATTCAAAAGTGCTCCCTGAACAGAGGTGTAGAAGGTCTTAGGTGTAATGCCTAATGTATCTCTCAGTGCTGCCGCTGAGGAGCAAGGAGAAAGCCGGTGCGTAGCGTTCTTTCTGGGTGTACTTAGCTACCGGCTCTTTCTGGCGAGCAGTAACTCGACTTTAGATGCAGTCTGGAAAAGGGACGGTTTCCCCCTGCACACTGCTAGGCTTTTGGCAGCGGCAGGGACACCTAACTCACTCGACCTAGCCCCTCTAATATTTCGTGCCATTCGCACAGTGCGCCACACCCCGGCTACAAAGTTATTCAGAGGAGGTGCCGCAGTCCTCCTTGGGTCCCTTTCGGTTCGGGAGAACCTATACGTACGTGGGCTGTGTTCAACTTTGAGATTGGGACCTTCAGAGCACTCTAGTACCTCCCAACTGGAAAGAAGGATGGTTCAACGTGAAAGCTGCCTGGAATACAGTGCTCTGTCAGCCCACGCTTGCATGCTGGCATGTCTTTGGAAGGAAAGTGGGCTTTTCTTGAGAGACAGAGCGTGTTTCCACTTCCACTCCAGAGGCATCCCAGGCTCGCCTGCACATGAAAGGAAAACTACGCTGAGCGCCAAGCTGAAGGCAAGGTCCGGGCATTGCATCCACAGCGCCGGGCAGGCAGGCAGCATTTCCCAGCAAGCCTCACTCAAAGCAGTGGCTACACGCTAGTGTGCTTTTCAGGACTCCTGGGACTCCCGCGTCCTCACCACGTCTCATGGAAACACAGTGTGTACCGGATGCCACTTCTTAGGCGACCTACCAACATACAGGGACCTAGGCCCTTCGGATCATCTCTTGGAATGAAGAGTGAAAGGCAAAACACCGCTCTCTTGGTCGCACAGTTGGATTGCCAGTCTTTCAAAAGTCCTCCCGAGCACAGGTCTAGCAGGTCTTAGGTGTACTGCAAGTGGTCCCCGCTGCTGAACCAGAACTGCAATGAAAAAAACCCTCTGCTTGCTGTTCATCCTGGGAACGCCAACCTGCCCTCGCTCGCCAAGCAGACAGTCGACTTTAGATGCAGCCTGACACACGGACTTGTTGCCCCTGCAACACTGCCTAAGCTTCTGTAAGAGAAAAGGACGCTTTGGCCTAAGCCAAGGAATTATGTCGGTCACGCCACTCAGCCCAAGCAGAACTCCCTTCGTGCCAGAGTTTTATCAGGGAAGGTCCAGGGTGCGGCGTGAGTCTCTTTTCGTTGCTCAGAAACTACCCGTACATGGGCTGTGTGCCAAGTCTGGCATAGGGACCTAAGGAGGAAAGCGTTATTTTCCCAACGGGAAAGCAGGCCACCTGCGGCCTCAAATTTCAGTGAAAACCAATGCTGTTGCCCGTCATCTCTTCACAGTGGCAATGCCGACTGAGGGAAAGGCAGCTTTCCTCGATTAACACAGTGTTTCCTATTCGTGGCAGGAGGCCTCCAGCAGCCCTCTTCACATAACGGGGAAACCAGACCTGTCCCCCAGGCTCAACGTAATGTCCGGGTTTCCATCCACGGGTGGCCGTGTACAAACGATTTCCATGACCCCGGTAGGGAAAGTAGGGCATTAAGGCCAGTGTGCCCTTCCTAGGACTCCCGCCGCCTCACCGCGTCCCTTGGAAGAACGCTGTGTGCTCAGTGACTCTTCTTGGCCGACTGAGCACCGTGCCGCTACCTGGGTACTCCGGATCGTCTCTTTGAGTGCGCTGTGAAAGGCAAGGCAGTGTTTTCTTCGTTGGATCGATAGACTGACAAATCTTCCAAATGTGCCCCGACCAGAGTTCTGGAGAGTCCTCGGTGTAATGCCAGTGGCTCTCAGGGCTGACCCTGAGCTGCAGTGAAACAACTCTGTGCTTCGTGTTCCTTCTCCCTTTACACACCTGCCGTCTCTCTCTCTGCCAAGCAGAAACACGACTTTTAGATGCAGCCGGGAAAAGCAACACTCTCCTCCTGAGCCCTGCTAGTCTTTTGGCAGGTTCAAGGCCACCTAGACCTCCCTAGCGCCTTAAATCGCTTAGGTCATTCGCACAGTGCAAATCTCCCTGCCTAAATAAAACATTATTCTGAGAAGGTAGCACAGTGCTTCTGGTGCCTCTTTTGGTTCTTCAGAAACGACACGTACGTGGGCTGGGTTCAACTTTGATTCTGGGACCTTATGAGAAACGGAGGAATTCCCTAGTTGAACGAGGAATCCTCGTAGCCTCCAAGGTGCCTACATACGGCGTTCTGCGAGTCCTTCCTTGCGTGCTGGAATGGGTCTCAAAGGAAAGGGTGCTTTACAGGAAAGACAAAAGGTGTTTCCACTTCCTTGCCTGAGGCATGCCAGAGGCCCCTTTACATAAAGGGCGCTCTACACTGATCACGCAGATCAAAGCAAAGTCCAGGACGGCATCCACAATGCTGGCAGGCATGCAGCATTTGCCCAGAAGCCTTAGTCATGGCAGTGGCTTAACGCTCGTGTGCCGTTCAGGACTCCTAGGACTCCTGGGTCCTCACCACCTGGGCGTGGAAAAACGCTGTGTACCCAATGTCTCTTCTTAGGTGACCTAACCAAACACAGGTCCCTAGGCCCTTCGCATCATTTCTCTGCATGAAGAAGGAAAGGCAACGCTCTGCTCTCTCTTCGTTGCCCATGGAGATTGCCAGGCTTTCAACAGGCCTCCCGAACACAGGCCTAGCAGGTCTCAGGTGTAATGCAAAAGGTCCCCACTGCTGAACCACTGCTGCCACGAAAAAACGCTGTGTTTATTGGTCATACTGGGAACCCTTACCCGCCGTCTCTCTCTGCCAAGCAGAAGGCCGACTACAGAGGCAGCCCGACAAACGTACAGTTTGCCCCTGAACGCTACCTCGGCTTTTCTGAGCTACAAGGACCATTTGGCCTATCCCCGGGAATTATGTCCTTGAAGCCATTCAGCCCATGCAGGACCCCCTTGGCGCCAAAGTTTTATCAGGGAAGGTCCAGCGTGCTGCTTGAGTCTCTCTTGGTTGGTCAGAAACTCCGGGTGCATGCGCTGGGTTCGATTTTGATATTGGTTACCTAGAGCCAAGAGCATTACTTTGCCAGCGGGAGAGCTGAGAGTGCGGCCTCAAAGTGTCCTGAGACACAGTGTGGCTGCTCGTGTTCTCTTCACAAGTAGAAAGGCTATGTGAGGGAAAGGGAGCTCTCCTAGAGAAACACTCTGTTTTCTGAAGCGTGCAGGAGGCCTCCCGGCGCCCTACATACATAAAGGGAACACTATGCTGTTCCACAAGGACCCAAGGAAGGTTCAGGTATTCCATCCACGCCCTGATGCGTGCAGAGGCTTTCCACGAAACCTTAGGCCAGTAGTGCATGAATGTTCGTGTGCCTTTCCCTGGACCCCCGCCGCCTCAGCATGTCCCCTGGAAGAACACTGTGTCCCGAGTCCTCTTCTAGGCCCCCTGAGCACCGTGCCGCTAGCAAAGCCCTCCGGCTCATCTCTTTGCATGCCGAGTGAGAGGCAACACACTCTTTTCTTTGCTGGATAGCTAGATAGCCAAGACATTCAAAAGTGCTCCCTGAACAGAGGTGTAGAAGGTCTTAGGTGTAATGCCTAATGTATCTCTCAGTGCTGCCGCTGAGGAGCAAGGAGAAAGCCGGTGCGTAGCGTTCTTTCTGGGTGTACTTGGCTACCGGCTCTTTCTGGCGAGCAGTAACTCGACTTTAGATGCAGTCTGGAAAAGGGACGGTTTCCCCCTGCACACTGCTAGGCTTTTGGCAGCGGCAGGGACACCTAACTCACTCGACCTAGCCCCTCTAATATTTCGTGCCATTCGCACAGTGCGCCACACCCCGGCTACAAAGTTATTCAGAGGAGGTGCCGCAGTCCTCCTTGGGTCCCTTTCGGTTCGGGAGAACCTATACGTACGTGGGCTGTGTTCAACTTTGAGATTGGGACCTTCAGAGCACTCTAGTACCTCCCAACTGGAAAGAAGGATGGTTCAACGTGAAAGCTGCCTGGAATACAGTGCTCTGTCAGCCCACGCTTGCATGCTGGCATGTCTTTGGAAGGAAAGTGGGCTTTTCTTGAGAGACAGAGCGTGTTTCCACTTCCACTCCAGAGGCATCCCAGGCTCGCCTGCACATGAAAGGAAAACTACGCTGAGCGCCAAGCTGAAGGCAAGGTCCGGGCATTGCATCCACAGCGCCGGGCAGGCAGGCAGCATTTCCCAGCAAGCCTCACTCAAAGCAGTGGCTACACGCTAGTGTGCTTTTCAGGACTCCTGGGACTCCCGCGTCCTCACCACGTCTCATGGAAACACAGTGTGTACCGGATGCCACTTCTTAGGCGACCTACCAACATACAGGGACCTAGGCCCTTCGGATCATCTCTTGGAATGAAGAGTGAAAGGCAAAACACCGCTCTCTTGGTCGCACAGTTGGATTGCCAGTCTTTCAAAAGTCCTCCCGAGCACAGGTCTAGCAGGTCTTAGGTGTACTGCAAGTGGTCCCCGCTGCTGAACCAGAACTGCAATGAAAAAAACCCTCTGCTTGCTGTTCATCCTGGGAACGCCAACCTGCCCTCGCTCGCCAAGCAGACAGTCGACTTTAGATGCAGCCTGACACACGGACTTGTTGCCCCTGCAACACTGCCTAAGCTTCTGTAAGAGAAAAGGACGCTTTGGCCTAAGCCAAGGAATTATGTCGGTCACGCCACTCAGCCCAAGCAGAACTCCCTTCGTGCCAGAGTTTTATCAGGGAAGGTCCAGGGTGCGGCGTGAGTCTCTTTTCGTTGCTCAGAAACTACCCGTACATGGGCTGTGTGCCAAGTCTGGCATAGGGACCTAAGGAGGAAAGCGTTATTTTCCCAACGGGAAAGCAGGCCACCTGCGGCCTCAAATTTCAGTGAAAACCAATGCTGTTGCCCGTCATCTCTTCACAGTGGCAATGCCGACTGAGGGAAAGGCAGCTTTCCTCGATTAACACAGTGTTTCCTATTCGTGGCAGGAGGCCTCCAGCAGCCCTCTTCACATAACGGGGAAACCAGACCTGTCCCCCAGGCTCAACGTAATGTCCGGGTTTCCATCCACGGGTGGCCGTGTACAAACGATTTCCATGACCCCGGTAGGGAAAGTAGGGCATTAAGGCCAGTGTGCCCTTCCTAGGACTCCCGCCGCCTCACCGCGTCCCTTGGAAGAACGCTGTGTGCTCAGTGACTCTTCTTGGCCGACTGAGCACCGTGCCGCTACCTGGGTACTCCGGATCGTCTCTTTGAGTGCGCTGTGAAAGGCAAGGCAGTGTTTTCTTCGTTGGATCGATAGACTGACAAATCTTCCAAATGTGCCCCGACCAGAGTTCTGGAGAGTCCTCGGTGTAATGCCAGTGGCTCTCAGGGCTGACCCTGAGCTGCAGTGAAACAACTCTGTGCTTCGTGTTCCTTCTCCCTTTACACACCTGCCGTCTCTCTCTCTGCCAAGCAGAAACACGACTTTTAGATGCAGCCGGGAAAAGCAACACTCTCCTCCTGAGCCCTGCTAGTCTTTTGGCAGGTTCAAGGCCACCTAGACCTCCCTAGCGCCTTAAATCGCTTAGGTCATTCGCACAGTGCAAATCTCCCTGCCTAAATAAAACATTATTCTGAGAAGGTAGCACAGTGCTTCTGGTGCCTCTTTTGGTTCTTCAGAAACGACACGTACGTGGGCTGGGTTCAACTTTGATTCTGGGACCTTATGAGAAACGGAGGAATTCCCTAGTTGAACGAGGAATCCTCGTAGCCTCCAAGGTGCCTACATACGGCGTTCTGCGAGTCCTTCCTTGCGTGCTGGAATGGGTCTCAAAGGAAAGGGTGCTTTACAGGAAAGACAAAAGGTGTTTCCACTTCCTTGCCTGAGGCATGCCAGAGGCCCCTTTACATAAAGGGCGCTCTACACTGATCACGCAGATCAAAGCAAAGTCCAGGACGGCATCCACAATGCTGGCAGGCATGCAGCATTTGCCCAGAAGCCTTAGTCATGGCAGTGGCTTAACGCTCGTGTGCCGTTCAGGACTCCTAGGACTCCTGGGTCCTCACCACCTGGGCGTGGAAAAACGCTGTGTACCCAATGTCTCTTCTTAGGTGACCTAACCAAACACAGGTCCCTAGGCCCTTCGCATCATTTCTCTGCATGAAGAAGGAAAGGCAACGCTCTGCTCTCTCTTCGTTGCCCATGGAGATTGCCAGGCTTTCAACAGGCCTCCCGAACACAGGCCTAGCAGGTCTCAGGTGTAATGCAAAAGGTCCCCACTGCTGAACCACTGCTGCCACGAAAAAACGCTGTGTTTATTGGTCATACTGGGAACCCTTACCCGCCGTCTCTCTCTGCCAAGCAGAAGGCCGACTACAGAGGCAGCCCGACAAACGTACAGTTTGCCCCTGAACGCTACCTCGGCTTTTCTGAGCTACAAGGACCATTTGGCCTATCCCCGGGAATTATGTCCTTGAAGCCATTCAGCCCATGCAGGACCCCCTTGGCGCCAAAGTTTTATCAGGGAAGGTCCAGCGTGCTGCTTGAGTCTCTCTTGGTTGGTCAGAAACTCCGGGTGCATGCGCTGGGTTCGATTTTGATATTGGTTACCTAGAGCCAAGAGCATTACTTTGCCAGCGGGAGAGCTGAGAGTGCGGCCTCAAAGTGTCCTGAGACACAGTGTGGCTGCTCGTGTTCTCTTCACAAGTAGAAAGGCTATGTGAGGGAAAGGGAGCTCTCCTAGAGAAACACTCTGTTTTCTGAAGCGTGCAGGAGGCCTCCCGGCGCCCTACATACATAAAGGGAACACTATGCTGTTCCACAAGGACCCAAGGAAGGTTCAGGTATTCCATCCACGCCCTGATGCGTGCAGAGGCTTTCCACGAAACCTTAGGCCAGTAGTGCATGAATGTTCGTGTGCCTTTCCCTGGACCCCCGCCGCCTCAGCATGTCCCCTGGAAGAACACTGTGTCCCGAGTCCTCTTCTAGGCCCCCTGAGCACCGTGCCGCTAGCAAAGCCCTCCGGCTCATCTCTTTGCATGCCGAGTGAGAGGCAACACACTCTTTTCTTTGCTGGATAGCTAGATAGCCAAGACATTCAAAAGTGCTCCCTGAACAGAGGTGTAGAAGGTCTTAGGTGTAATGCCTAATGTATCTCTCAGTGCTGCCGCTGAGGAGCAAGGAGAAAGCCGGTGCGTAGCGTTCTTTCTGGGTGTACTTGGCTACCGGCTCTTTCTGGCGAGCAGTAACTCGACTTTAGATGCAGTCTGGAAAAGGGACGGTTTCCCCCTGCACACTGCTAGGCTTTTGGCAGCGGCAGGGACACCTAACTCACTCGACCTAGCCCCTCTAATATTTCGTGCCATTCGCACAGTGCGCCACACCCCGGCTACAAAGTTATTCAGAGGAGGTGCCGCAGTCCTCCTTGGGTCCCTTTCGGTTCGGGAGAACCTATACGTACGTGGGCTGTGTTCAACTTTGAGATTGGGACCTTCAGAGCACTCTAGTACCTCCCAACTGGAAAGAAGGATGGTTCAACGTGAAAGCTGCCTGGAATACAGTGCTCTGTCAGCCCACGCTTGCATGCTGGCATGTCTTTGGAAGGAAAGTGGGCTTTTCTTGAGAGACAGAGCGTGTTTCCACTTCCACTCCAGAGGCATCCCAGGCTCGCCTGCACATGAAAGGAAAACTACGCTGAGCGCCAAGCTGAAGGCAAGGTCCGGGCATTGCATCCACAGCGCCGGGCAGGCAGGCAGCATTTCCCAGCAAGCCTCACTCAAAGCAGTGGCTACACGCTAGTGTGCTTTTCAGGACTCCTGGGACTCCCGCGTCCTCACCACGTCTCATGGAAACACAGTGTGTACCGGATGCCACTTCTTAGGCGACCTACCAACATACAGGGACCTAGGCCCTTCGGATCATCTCTTGGAATGAAGAGTGAAAGGCAAAACACCGCTCTCTTGGTCGCACAGTTGGATTGCCAGTCTTTCAAAAGTCCTCCCGAGCACAGGTCTAGCAGGTCTTAGGTGTACTGCAAGTGGTCCCCGCTGCTGAACCAGAACTGCAATGAAAAAAACCCTCTGCTTGCTGTTCATCCTGGGAACGCCAACCTGCCCTCGCTCGCCAAGCAGACAGTCGACTTTAGATGCAGCCTGACACACGGACTTGTTGCCCCTGCAACACTGCCTAAGCTTCTGTAAGAGAAAAGGACGCTTTGGCCTAAGCCAAGGAATTATGTCGGTCACGCCACTCAGCCCAAGCAGAACTCCCTTCGTGCCAGAGTTTTATCAGGGAAGGTCCAGGGTGCGGCGTGAGTCTCTTTTCGTTGCTCAGAAACTACCCGTACATGGGCTGTGTGCCAAGTCTGGCATAGGGACCTAAGGAGGAAAGCGTTATTTTCCCAACGGGAAAGCAGGCCACCTGCGGCCTCAAATTTCAGTGAAAACCAATGCTGTTGCCCGTCATCTCTTCACAGTGGCAATGCCGACTGAGGGAAAGGCAGCTTTCCTCGATTAACACAGTGTTTCCTATTCGTGGCAGGAGGCCTCCAGCAGCCCTCTTCACATAACGGGGAAACCAGACCTGTCCCCCAGGCTCAACGTAATGTCCGGGTTTCCATCCACGGGTGGCCGTGTACAAACGATTTCCATGACCCCGGTAGGGAAAGTAGGGCATTAAGGCCAGTGTGCCCTTCCTAGGACTCCCGCCGCCTCACCGCGTCCCTTGGAAGAACGCTGTGTGCTCAGTGACTCTTCTTGGCCGACTGAGCACCGTGCCGCTACCTGGGTACTCCGGATCGTCTCTTTGAGTGCGCTGTGAAAGGCAAGGCAGTGTTTTCTTCGTTGGATCGATAGACTGACAAATCTTCCAAATGTGCCCCGACCAGAGTTCTGGAGAGTCCTCGGTGTAATGCCAGTGGCTCTCAGGGCTGACCCTGAGCTGCAGTGAAACAACTCTGTGCTTCGTGTTCCTTCTCCCTTTACACACCTGCCGTCTCTCTCTCTGCCAAGCAGAAACACGACTTTTAGATGCAGCCGGGAAAAGCAACACTCTCCTCCTGAGCCCTGCTAGTCTTTTGGCAGGTTCAAGGCCACCTAGACCTCCCTAGCGCCTTAAATCGCTTAGGTCATTCGCACAGTGCAAATCTCCCTGCCTAAATAAAACATTATTCTGAGAAGGTAGCACAGTGCTTCTGGTGCCTCTTTTGGTTCTTCAGAAACGACACGTACGTGGGCTGGGTTCAACTTTGATTCTGGGACCTTATGAGAAACGGAGGAATTCCCTAGTTGAACGAGGAATCCTCGTAGCCTCCAAGGTGCCTACATACGGCGTTCTGCGAGTCCTTCCTTGCGTGCTGGAATGGGTCTCAAAGGAAAGGGTGCTTTACAGGAAAGACAAAAGGTGTTTCCACTTCCTTGCCTGAGGCATGCCAGAGGCCCCTTTACATAAAGGGCGCTCTACACTGATCACGCAGATCAAAGCAAAGTCCAGGACGGCATCCACAATGCTGGCAGGCATGCAGCATTTGCCCAGAAGCCTTAGTCATGGCAGTGGCTTAACGCTCGTGTGCCGTTCAGGACTCCTAGGACTCCTGGGTCCTCACCACCTGGGCGTGGAAAAACGCTGTGTACCCAATGTCTCTTCTTAGGTGACCTAACCAAACACAGGTCCCTAGGCCCTTCGCATCATTTCTCTGCATGAAGAAGGAAAGGCAACGCTCTGCTCTCTCTTCGTTGCCCATGGAGATTGCCAGGCTTTCAACAGGCCTCCCGAACACAGGCCTAGCAGGTCTCAGGTGTAATGCAAAAGGTCCCCACTGCTGAACCACTGCTGCCACGAAAAAACGCTGTGTTTATTGGTCATACTGGGAACCCTTACCCGCCGTCTCTCTCTGCCAAGCAGAAGGCCGACTACAGAGGCAGCCCGACAAACGTACAGTTTGCCCCTGAACGCTACCTCGGCTTTTCTGAGCTACAAGGACCATTTGGCCTATCCCCGGGAATTATGTCCTTGAAGCCATTCAGCCCATGCAGGACCCCCTTGGCGCCAAAGTTTTATCAGGGAAGGTCCAGCGTGCTGCTTGAGTCTCTCTTGGTTGGTCAGAAACTCCGGGTGCATGCGCTGGGTTCGATTTTGATATTGGTTACCTAGAGCCAAGAGCATTACTTTGCCAGCGGGAGAGCTGAGAGTGCGGCCTCAAAGTGTCCTGAGACACAGTGTGGCTGCTCGTGTTCTCTTCACAAGTAGAATGGCTATGTGAGGGAAAGGGAGCTCTCCTAGAGAAACACTCTGTTTTCTGAAGCGTGCAGGAGGCCTCCCGGCGCCCTACATACATAAAGGGAACACTATGCTGTTCCACAAGGACCCAAGGAAGGTTCAGGTATTCCATCCACGCCCTGATGCGTGCAGAGGCTTTCCACGAAACCTTAGGCCAGTAGTGCATGAATGTTCGTGTGCCTTTCCCTGGACCCCCGCCGCCTCAGCATGTCCCCTGGAAGAACACTGTGTCCCGAGTCCTCTTCTAGGCCCCCTGAGCACCGTGCCGCTAGCAAAGCCCTCCGGCTCATCTCTTTGCATGCCGAGTGAGAGGCAACACACTCTTTTCTTTGCTGGATAGCTAGATAGCCAAGACATTCAAAAGTGCTCCCTGAACAGAGGTGTAGAAGGTCTTAGGTGTAATGCCTAATGTATCTCTCAGTGCTGCCGCTGAGGAGCAAGGAGAAAGCCGGTGCGTAGCGTTCTTTCTGGGTGTACTTGGCTACCGGCTCTTTCTGGCGAGCAGTAACTCGACTTTAGATGCAGTCTGGAAAAGGGACGGTTTCCCCCTGCACACTGCTAGGCTTTTGGCAGCGGCAGGGACACCTAACTCACTCGACCTAGCCCCTCTAATATTTCGTGCCATTCGCACAGTGCGCCACACCCCGGCTACAAAGTTATTCAGAGGAGGTGCCGCAGTCCTCCTTGGGTCCCTTTCGGTTCGGGAGAACCTATACGTACGTGGGCTGTGTTCAACTTTGAGATTGGGACCTTCAGAGCACTCTAGTACCTCCCAACTGGAAAGAAGGATGGTTCAACGTGAAAGCTGCCTGGAATACAGTGCTCTGTCAGCCCACGCTTGCATGCTGGCATGTCTTTGGAAGGAAAGTGGGCTTTTCTTGAGAGACAGAGCGTGTTTCCACTTCCACTCCAGAGGCATCCCAGGCTCGCCTGCACATGAAAGGAAAACTACGCTGAGCGCCAAGCTGAAGGCAAGGTCCGGGCATTGCATCCACAGCGCCGGGCAGGCAGGCAGCATTTCCCAGCAAGCCTCACTCAAAGCAGTGGCTACACGCTAGTGTGCTTTTCAGGACTCCTGGGACTCCCGCGTCCTCACCACGTCTCATGGAAACACAGTGTGTACCGGATGCCACTTCTTAGGCGACCTACCAACATACAGGGACCTAGGCCCTTCGGATCATCTCTTGGAATGAAGAGTGAAAGGCAAAACACCGCTCTCTTGGTCGCACAGTTGGATTGCCAGTCTTTCAAAAGTCCTCCCGAGCACAGGTCTAGCAGGTCTTAGGTGTACTGCAAGTGGTCCCCGCTGCTGAACCAGAACTGCAATGAAAAAAACCCTCTGCTTGCTGTTCATCCTGGGAACGCCAACCTGCCCTCGCTCGCCAAGCAGACAGTCGACTTTAGATGCAGCCTGACACACGGACTTGTTGCCCCTGCAACACTGCCTAAGCTTCTGTAAGAGAAAAGGACGCTTTGGCCTAAGCCAAGGAATTATGTCGGTCACGCCACTCAGCCCAAGCAGAACTCCCTTCGTGCCAGAGTTTTATCAGGGAAGGTCCAGGGTGCGGCGTGAGTCTCTTTTCGTTGCTCAGAAACTACCCGTACATGGGCTGTGTGCCAAGTCTGGCATAGGGACCTAAGGAGGAAAGCGTTATTTTCCCAACGGGAAAGCAGGCCACCTGCGGCCTCAAATTTCAGTGAAAACCAATGCTGTTGCCCGTCATCTCTTCACAGTGGCAATGCCGACTGAGGGAAAGGCAGCTTTCCTCGATTAACACAGTGTTTCCTATTCGTGGCAGGAGGCCTCCAGCAGCCCTCTTCACATAACGGGGAAACCAGACCTGTCCCCCAGGCTCAACGTAATGTCCGGGTTTCCATCCACGGGTGGCCGTGTACAAACGATTTCCATGACCCCGGTAGGGAAAGTAGGGCATTAAGGCCAGTGTGCCCTTCCTAGGACTCCCGCCGCCTCACCGCGTCCCTTGGAAGAACGCTGTGTGCTCAGTGACTCTTCTTGGCCGACTGAGCACCGTGCCGCTACCTGGGTACTCCGGATCGTCTCTTTGAGTGCGCTGTGAAAGGCAAGGCAGTGTTTTCTTCGTTGGATCGATAGACTGACAAATCTTCCAAATGTGCCCCGACCAGAGTTCTGGAGAGTCCTCGGTGTAATGCCAGTGGCTCTCAGGGCTGACCCTGAGCTGCAGTGAAACAACTCTGTGCTTCGTGTTCCTTCTCCCTTTACACACCTGCCGTCTCTCTCTCTGCCAAGCAGAAACACGACTTTTAGATGCAGCCGGGAAAAGCAACACTCTCCTCCTGAGCCCTGCTAGTCTTTTGGCAGGTTCAAGGCCACCTAGACCTCCCTAGCGCCTTAAATCGCTTAGGTCATTCGCACAGTGCAAATCTCCCTGCCTAAATAAAACATTATTCTGAGAAGGTAGCACAGTGCTTCTGGTGCCTCTTTTGGTTCTTCAGAAACGACACGTACGTGGGCTGGGTTCAACTTTGATTCTGGGACCTTATGAGAAACGGAGGAATTCCCTAGTTGAACGAGGAATCCTCGTAGCCTCCAAGGTGCCTACATACGGCGTTCTGCGAGTCCTTCCTTGCGTGCTGGAATGGGTCTCAAAGGAAAGGGTGCTTTACAGGAAAGACAAAAGGTGTTTCCACTTCCTTGCCTGAGGCATGCCAGAGGCCCCTTTACATAAAGGGCGCTCTACACTGATCACGCAGATCAAAGCAAAGTCCAGGACGGCATCCACAATGCTGGCAGGCATGCAGCATTTGCCCAGAAGCCTTAGTCATGGCAGTGGCTTAACGCTCGTGTGCCGTTCAGGACTCCTAGGACTCCTGGGTCCTCACCACCTGGGCGTGGAAAAACGCTGTGTACCCAATGTCTCTTCTTAGGTGACCTAACCAAACACAGGTCCCTAGGCCCTTCGCATCATTTCTCTGCATGAAGAAGGAAAGGCAACGCTCTGCTCTCTCTTCGTTGCCCATGGAGATTGCCAGGCTTTCAACAGGCCTCCCGAACACAGGCCTAGCAGGTCTCAGGTGTAATGCAAAAGGTCCCCACTGCTGAACCACTGCTGCCACGAAAAAACGCTGTGTTTATTGGTCATACTGGGAACCCTTACCCGCCGTCTCTCTCTGCCAAGCAGAAGGCCGACTACAGAGGCAGCCCGACAAACGTACAGTTTGCCCCTGAACGCTACCTCGGCTTTTCTGAGCTACAAGGACCATTTGGCCTATCCCCGGGAATTATGTCCTTGAAGCCATTCAGCCCATGCAGGACCCCCTTGGCGCCAAAGTTTTATCAGGGAAGGTCCAGCGTGCTGCTTGAGTCTCTCTTGGTTGGTCAGAAACTCCGGGTGCATGCGCTGGGTTCGATTTTGATATTGGTTACCTAGAGCCAAGAGCATTACTTTGCCAGCGGGAGAGCTGAGAGTGCGGCCTCAAAGTGTCCTGAGACACAGTGTGGCTGCTCGTGTTCTCTTCACAAGTAGAATGGCTATGTGAGGGAAAGGGAGCTCTCCTAGAGAAACACTCTGTTTTCTGAAGCGTGCAGGAGGCCTCCCGGCGCCCTACATACATAAAGGGAACACTATGCTGTTCCACAAGGACCCAAGGAAGGTTCAGGTATTCCATCCACGCCCTGATGCGTGCAGAGGCTTTCCACGAAACCTTAGGCCAGTAGTGCATGAATGTTCGTGTGCCTTTCCCTGGACCCCCGCCGCCTCAGCATGTCCCCTGGAAGAACACTGTGTCCCGAGTCCTCTTCTAGGCCCCCTGAGCACCGTGCCGCTAGCAAAGCCCTCCGGCTCATCTCTTTGCATGCCGAGTGAGAGGCAACACACTCTTTTCTTTGCTGGATAGCTAGATAGCCAAGACATTCAAAAGTGCTCCCTGAACAGAGGTGTAGAAGGTCTTAGGTGTAATGCCTAATGTATCTCTCAGTGCTGCCGCTGAGGAGCAAGGAGAAAGCCGGTGCGTAGCGTTCTTTCTGGGTGTACTTGGCTACCGGCTCTTTCTGGCGAGCAGTAACTCGACTTTAGATGCAGTCTGGAAAAGGGACGGTTTCCCCCTGCACACTGCTAGGCTTTTGGCAGCGGCAGGGACACCTAACTCACTCGACCTAGCCCCTCTAATATTTCGTGCCATTCGCACAGTGCGCCACACCCCGGCTACAAAGTTATTCAGAGGAGGTGCCGCAGTCCTCCTTGGGTCCCTTTCGGTTCGGGAGAACCTATACGTACGTGGGCTGTGTTCAACTTTGAGATTGGGACCTTCAGAGCACTCTAGTACCTCCCAACTGGAAAGAAGGATGGTTCAACGTGAAAGCTGCCTGGAATACAGTGCTCTGTCAGCCCACGCTTGCATGCTGGCATGTCTTTGGAAGGAAAGTGGGCTTTTCTTGAGAGACAGAGCGTGTTTCCACTTCCACTCCAGAGGCATCCCAGGCTCGCCTGCACATGAAAGGAAAACTACGCTGAGCGCCAAGCTGAAGGCAAGGTCCGGGCATTGCATCCACAGCGCCGGGCAGGCAGGCAGCATTTCCCAGCAAGCCTCACTCAAAGCAGTGGCTACACGCTAGTGTGCTTTTCAGGACTCCTGGGACTCCCGCGTCCTCACCACGTCTCATGGAAACACAGTGTGTACCGGATGCCACTTCTTAGGCGACCTACCAACATACAGGGACCTAGGCCCTTCGGATCATCTCTTGGAATGAAGAGTGAAAGGCAAAACACCGCTCTCTTGGTCGCACAGTTGGATTGCCAGTCTTTCAAAAGTCCTCCCGAGCACAGGTCTAGCAGGTCTTAGGTGTACTGCAAGTGGTCCCCGCTGCTGAACCAGAACTGCAATGAAAAAAACCCTCTGCTTGCTGTTCATCCTGGGAACGCCAACCTGCCCTCGCTCGCCAAGCAGACAGTCGACTTTAGATGCAGCCTGACACACGGACTTGTTGCCCCTGCAACACTGCCTAAGCTTCTGTAAGAGAAAAGGACGCTTTGGCCTAAGCCAAGGAATTATGTCGGTCACGCCACTCAGCCCAAGCAGAACTCCCTTCGTGCCAGAGTTTTATCAGGGAAGGTCCAGGGTGCGGCGTGAGTCTCTTTTCGTTGCTCAGAAACTACCCGTACATGGGCTGTGTGCCAAGTCTGGCATAGGGACCTAAGGAGGAAAGCGTTATTTTCCCAACGGGAAAGCAGGCCACCTGCGGCCTCAAATTTCAGTGAAAACCAATGCTGTTGCCCGTCATCTCTTCACAGTGGCAATGCCGACTGAGGGAAAGGCAGCTTTCCTCGATTAACACAGTGTTTCCTATTCGTGGCAGGAGGCCTCCAGCAGCCCTCTTCACATAACGGGGAAACCAGACCTGTCCCCCAGGCTCAACGTAATGTCCGGGTTTCCATCCACGGGTGGCCGTGTACAAACGATTTCCATGACCCCGGTAGGGAAAGTAGGGCATTAAGGCCAGTGTGCCCTTCCTAGGACTCCCGCCGCCTCACCGCGTCCCTTGGAAGAACGCTGTGTGCTCAGTGACTCTTCTTGGCCGACTGAGCACCGTGCCGCTACCTGGGTACTCCGGATCGTCTCTTTGAGTGCGCTGTGAAAGGCAAGGCAGTGTTTTCTTCGTTGGATCGATAGACTGACAAATCTTCCAAATGTGCCCCGACCAGAGTTCTGGAGAGTCCTCGGTGTAATGCCAGTGGCTCTCAGGGCTGACCCTGAGCTGCAGTGAAACAACTCTGTGCTTCGTGTTCCTTCTCCCTTTACACACCTGCCGTCTCTCTCTCTGCCAAGCAGAAACACGACTTTTAGATGCAGCCGGGAAAAGCAACACTCTCCTCCTGAGCCCTGCTAGTCTTTTGGCAGGTTCAAGGCCACCTAGACCTCCCTAGCGCCTTAAATCGCTTAGGTCATTCGCACAGTGCAAATCTCCCTGCCTAAATAAAACATTATTCTGAGAAGGTAGCACAGTGCTTCTGGTGCCTCTTTTGGTTCTTCAGAAACGACACGTACGTGGGCTGGGTTCAACTTTGATTCTGGGACCTTATGAGAAACGGAGGAATTCCCTAGTTGAACGAGGAATCCTCGTAGCCTCCAAGGTGCCTACATACGGCGTTCTGCGAGTCCTTCCTTGCGTGCTGGAATGGGTCTCAAAGGAAAGGGTGCTTTACAGGAAAGACAAAAGGTGTTTCCACTTCCTTGCCTGAGGCATGCCAGAGGCCCCTTTACATAAAGGGCGCTCTACACTGATCACGCAGATCAAAGCAAAGTCCAGGACGGCATCCACAATGCTGGCAGGCATGCAGCATTTGCCCAGAAGCCTTAGTCATGGCAGTGGCTTAACGCTCGTGTGCCGTTCAGGACTCCTAGGACTCCTGGGTCCTCACCACCTGGGCGTGGAAAAACGCTGTGTACCCAATGTCTCTTCTTAGGTGACCTAACCAAACACAGGTCCCTAGGCCCTTCGCATCATTTCTCTGCATGAAGAAGGAAAGGCAACGCTCTGCTCTCTCTTCGTTGCCCATGGAGATTGCCAGGCTTTCAACAGGCCTCCCGAACACAGGCCTAGCAGGTCTCAGGTGTAATGCAAAAGGTCCCCACTGCTGAACCACTGCTGCCACGAAAAAACGCTGTGTTTATTGGTCATACTGGGAACCCTTACCCGCCGTCTCTCTCTGCCAAGCAGAAGGCCGACTACAGAGGCAGCCCGACAAACGTACAGTTTGCCCCTGAACGCTACCTCGGCTTTTCTGAGCTACAAGGACCATTTGGCCTATCCCCGGGAATTATGTCCTTGAAGCCATTCAGCCCATGCAGGACCCCCTTGGCGCCAAAGTTTTATCAGGGAAGGTCCAGCGTGCTGCTTGAGTCTCTCTTGGTTGGTCAGAAACTCCGGGTGCATGCGCTGGGTTCGATTTTGATATTGGTTACCTAGAGCCAAGAGCATTACTTTGCCAGCGGGAGAGCTGAGAGTGCGGCCTCAAAGTGTCCTGAGACACAGTGTGGCTGCTCGTGTTCTCTTCACAAGTAGAATGGCTATGTGAGGGAAAGGGAGCTCTCCTAGAGAAACACTCTGTTTTCTGAAGCGTGCAGGAGGCCTCCCGGCGCCCTACATACATAAAGGGAACACTATGCTGTTCCACAAGGACCCAAGGAAGGTTCAGGTATTCCATCCACGCCCTGATGCGTGCAGAGGCTTTCCACGAAACCTTAGGCCAGTAGTGCATGAATGTTCGTGTGCCTTTCCCTGGACCCCCGCCGCCTCAGCATGTCCCCTGGAAGAACACTGTGTCCCGAGTCCTCTTCTAGGCCCCCTGAGCACCGTGCCGCTAGCAAAGCCCTCCGGCTCATCTCTTTGCATGCCGAGTGAGAGGCAACACACTCTTTTCTTTGCTGGATAGCTAGATAGCCAAGACATTCAAAAGTGCTCCCTGAACAGAGGTGTAGAAGGTCTTAGGTGTAATGCCTAATGTATCTCTCAGTGCTGCCACTGAGGAGCAAGGAGAAAGCCGGTGCGTAGCGTTCTTTCTGGGTGTACTTGGCTACCGGCTCTTTCTGGCGAGCAGTAACTCGACTTTAGATGCAGTCTGGAAAAGGGACGGTTTCCCCCTGCACACTGCTAGGCTTTTGGCAGCGGCAGGGACACCTAACTCACTCGACCTAGCCCCTCTAATATTTCGTGCCATTCGCACAGTGCGCCACACCCCGGCTACAAAGTTATTCAGAGGAGGTGCCGCAGTCCTCCTTGGGTCCCTTTCGGTTCGGGAGAACCTATACGTACGTGGGCTGTGTTCAACTTTGAGATTGGGACCTTCAGAGCACTCTAGTACCTCCCAACTGGAAAGAAGGATGGTTCAACGTGAAAGCTGCCTGGAATACAGTGCTCTGTCAGCCCACGCTTGCATGCTGGCATGTCTTTGGAAGGAAAGTGGGCTTTTCTTGAGAGACAGAGCGTGTTTCCACTTCCACTCCAGAGGCATCCCAGGCTCGCCTGCACATGAAAGGAAAACTACGCTGAGCGCCAAGCTGAAGGCAAGGTCCGGGCATTGCATCCACAGCGCCGGGCAGGCAGGCAGCATTTCCCAGCAAGCCTCACTCAAAGCAGTGGCTACACGCTAGTGTGCTTTTCAGGACTCCTGGGACTCCCGCGTCCTCACCACGTCTCATGGAAACACAGTGTGTACCGGATGCCACTTCTTAGGCGACCTACCAACATACAGGGACCTAGGCCCTTCGGATCATCTCTTGGAATGAAGAGTGAAAGGCAAAACACCGCTCTCTTGGTCGCACAGTTGGATTGCCAGTCTTTCAAAAGTCCTCCCGAGCACAGGTCTAGCAGGTCTTAGGTGTACTGCAAGTGGTCCCCGCTGCTGAACCAGAACTGCAATGAAAAAAACCCTCTGCTTGCTGTTCATCCTGGGAACGCCAACCTGCCCTCGCTCGCCAAGCAGACAGTCGACTTTAGATGCAGCCTGACACACGGACTTGTTGCCCCTGCAACACTGCCTAAGCTTCTGTAAGAGAAAAGGACGCTTTGGCCTAAGCCAAGGAATTATGTCGGTCACGCCACTCAGCCCAAGCAGAACTCCCTTCGTGCCAGAGTTTTATCAGGGAAGGTCCAGGGTGCGGCGTGAGTCTCTTTTCGTTGCTCAGAAACTACCCGTACATGGGCTGTGTGCCAAGTCTGGCATAGGGACCTAAGGAGGAAAGCGTTATTTTCCCAACGGGAAAGCAGGCCACCTGCGGCCTCAAATTTCAGTGAAAACCAATGCTGTTGCCCGTCATCTCTTCACAGTGGCAATGCCGACTGAGGGAAAGGCAGCTTTCCTCGATTAACACAGTGTTTCCTATTCGTGGCAGGAGGCCTCCAGCAGCCCTCTTCACATAACGGGGAAACCAGACCTGTCCCCCAGGCTCAACGTAATGTCCGGGTTTCCATCCACGGGTGGCCGTGTACAAACGATTTCCATGACCCCGGTAGGGAAAGTAGGGCATTAAGGCCAGTGTGCCCTTCCTAGGACTCCCGCCGCCTCACCGCGTCCCTTGGAAGAACGCTGTGTGCTCAGTGACTCTTCTTGGCCGACTGAGCACCGTGCCGCTACCTGGGTACTCCGGATCGTCTCTTTGAGTGCGCTGTGAAAGGCAAGGCAGTGTTTTCTTCGTTGGATCGATAGACTGACAAATCTTCCAAATGTGCCCCGACCAGAGTTCTGGAGAGTCCTCGGTGTAATGCCAGTGGCTCTCAGGGCTGACCCTGAGCTGCAGTGAAACAACTCTGTGCTTCGTGTTCCTTCTCCCTTTACACACCTGCCGTCTCTCTCTCTGCCAAGCAGAAACACGACTTTTAGATGCAGCCGGGAAAAGCAACACTCTCCTCCTGAGCCCTGCTAGTCTTTTGGCAGGTTCAAGGCCACCTAGACCTCCCTAGCGCCTTAAATCGCTTAGGTCATTCGCACAGTGCAAATCTCCCTGCCTAAATAAAACATTATTCTGAGAAGGTAGCACAGTGCTTCTGGTGCCTCTTTTGGTTCTTCAGAAACGACACGTACGTGGGCTGGGTTCAACTTTGATTCTGGGACCTTATGAGAAACGGAGGAATTCCCTAGTTGAACGAGGAATCCTCGTAGCCTCCAAGGTGCCTACATACGGCGTTCTGCGAGTCCTTCCTTGCGTGCTGGAATGGGTCTCAAAGGAAAGGGTGCTTTACAGGAAAGACAAAAGGTGTTTCCACTTCCTTGCCTGAGGCATGCCAGAGGCCCCTTTACATAAAGGGCGCTCTACACTGATCACGCAGATCAAAGCAAAGTCCAGGACGGCATCCACAATGCTGGCAGGCATGCAGCATTTGCCCAGAAGCCTTAGTCATGGCAGTGGCTTAACGCTCGTGTGCCGTTCAGGACTCCTAGGACTCCTGGGTCCTCACCACCTGGGCGTGGAAAAACGCTGTGTACCCAATGTCTCTTCTTAGGTGACCTAACCAAACACAGGTCCCTAGGCCCTTCGCATCATTTCTCTGCATGAAGAAGGAAAGGCAACGCTCTGCTCTCTCTTCGTTGCCCATGGAGATTGCCAGGCTTTCAACAGGCCTCCCGAACACAGGCCTAGCAGGTCTCAGGTGTAATGCAAAAGGTCCCCACTGCTGAACCACTGCTGCCACGAAAAAACGCTGTGTTTATTGGTCATACTGGGAACCCTTACCCGCCGTCTCTCTCTGCCAAGCAGAAGGCCGACTACAGAGGCAGCCCGACAAACGTACAGTTTGCCCCTGAACGCTACCTCGGCTTTTCTGAGCTACAAGGACCATTTGGCCTATCCCCGGGAATTATGTCCTTGAAGCCATTCAGCCCATGCAGGACCCCCTTGGCGCCAAAGTTTTATCAGGGAAGGTCCAGCGTGCTGCTTGAGTCTCTCTTGGTTGGTCAGAAACTCCGGGTGCATGCGCTGGGTTCGATTTTGATATTGGTTACCTAGAGCCAAGAGCATTACTTTGCCAGCGGGAGAGCTGAGAGTGCGGCCTCAAAGTGTCCTGAGACACAGTGTGGCTGCTCGTGTTCTCTTCACAAGTAGAAAGGCTATGTGAGGGAAAGGGAGCTCTCCTAGAGAAACACTCTGTTTTCTGAAGCGTGCAGGAGGCCTCCCGGCGCCCTACATACATAAAGGGAACACTATGCTGTTCCACAAGGACCCAAGGAAGGTTCAGGTATTCCATCCACGCCCTGATGCGTGCAGAGGCTTTCCACGAAACCTTAGGCCAGTAGTGCATGAATGTTCGTGTGCCTTTCCCTGGACCCCCGCCGCCTCAGCATGTCCCCTGGAAGAACACTGTGTCCCGAGTCCTCTTCTAGGCCCCCTGAGCACCGTGCCGCTAGCAAAGCCCTCCGGCTCATCTCTTTGCATGCCGAGTGAGAGGCAACACACTCTTTTCTTTGCTGGATAGCTAGATAGCCAAGACATTCAAAAGTGCTCCCTGAACAGAGGTGTAGAAGGTCTTAGGTGTAATGCCTAATGTATCTCTCAGTGCTGCCGCTGAGGAGCAAGGAGAAAGCCGGTGCGTAGCGTTCTTTCTGGGTGTACTTGGCTACCGGCTCTTTCTGGCGAGCAGTAACTCGACTTTAGATGCAGTCTGGAAAAGGGACGGTTTCCCCCTGCACACTGCTAGGCTTTTGGCAGCGGCAGGGACACCTAACTCACTCGACCTAGCCCCTCTAATATTTCGTGCCATTCGCACAGTGCGCCACACCCCGGCTACAAAGTTATTCAGAGGAGGTGCCGCAGTCCTCCTTGGGTCCCTTTCGGTTCGGGAGAACCTATACGTACGTGGGCTGTGTTCAACTTTGAGATTGGGACCTTCAGAGCACTCTAGTACCTCCCAACTGGAAAGAAGGATGGTTCAACGTGAAAGCTGCCTGGAATACAGTGCTCTGTCAGCCCACGCTTGCATGCTGGCATGTCTTTGGAAGGAAAGTGGGCTTTTCTTGAGAGACAGAGCGTGTTTCCACTTCCACTCCAGAGGCATCCCAGGCTCGCCTGCACATGAAAGGAAAACTACGCTGAGCGCCAAGCTGAAGGCAAGGTCCGGGCATTGCATCCACAGCGCCGGGCAGGCAGGCAGCATTTCCCAGCAAGCCTCACTCAAAGCAGTGGCTACACGCTAGTGTGCTTTTCAGGACTCCTGGGACTCCCGCGTCCTCACCACGTCTCATGGAAACACAGTGTGTACCGGATGCCACTTCTTAGGCGACCTACCAACATACAGGGACCTAGGCCCTTCGGATCATCTCTTGGAATGAAGAGTGAAAGGCAAAACTCCGCTCTCTTGGTCGCACAGTTGGATTGCCAGTCTTTCAAAAGTCCTCCCGAGCACAGGTCTAGCAGGTCTTAGGTGTACTGCAAGTGGTCCCCGCTGCTGAACCAGAACTGCAATGAAAAAAACCCTCTGCTTGCTGTTCATCCTGGGAACGCCAACCTGCCCTCGCTCGCCAAGCAGACAGTCGACTTTAGATGCAGCCTGACACACGGACTTGTTGCCCCTGCAACACTGCCTAAGCTTCTGTAAGAGAAAAGGACGCTTTGGCCTAAGCCAAGGAATTATGTCGGTCACGCCACTCAGCCCAAGCAGAACTCCCTTCGTGCCAGAGTTTTATCAGGGAAGGTCCAGGGTGCGGCGTGAGTCTCTTTTCGTTGCTCAGAAACTACCCGTACATGGGCTGTGTGCCAAGTCTGGCATAGGGACCTAAGGAGGAAAGCGTTATTTTCCCAACGGGAAAGCAGGCCACCTGCGGCCTCAAATTTCAGTGAAAACCAATGCTGTTGCCCGTCATCTCTTCACAGTGGCAATGCCGACTGAGGGAAAGGCAGCTTTCCTCGATTAACACAGTGTTTCCTATTCGTGGCAGGAGGCCTCCAGCAGCCCTCTTCACATAACGGGGAAACCAGACCTGTCCCCCAGGCTCAACGTAATGTCCGGGTTTCCATCCACGGGTGGCCGTGTACAAACGATTTCCATGACCCCGGTAGGGAAAGTAGGGCATTAAGGCCAGTGTGCCCTTCCTAGGACTCCCGCCGCCTCACCGCGTCCCTTGGAAGAACGCTGTGTGCTCAGTGACTCTTCTTGGCCGACTGAGCACCGTGCCGCTACCTGGGTACTCCGGATCGTCTCTTTGAGTGCGCTGTGAAAGGCAAGGCAGTGTTTTCTTCGTTGGATCGATAGACTGACAAATCTTCCAAA
This sequence comes from Balaenoptera physalus, assembly GCF_965194825.1. Classification (NCBI taxonomy): domain Eukaryota; kingdom Metazoa; phylum Chordata; class Mammalia; order Artiodactyla; family Balaenopteridae; genus Balaenoptera; species Balaenoptera physalus. Next base: position 53,565 of record NW_028125383.1, read on the forward strand.
TGTGCCCCGACCAGAGTTCTGGAGAGTCCTCGGTGTAATGCCAGTGGCTCTCAGGGCTGACCCTGAGCTGCAGTGAAACAACTCTGTGCTTCGTGTTCCTTCTCCCTTTACACACCTGCCGTCTCTCTCTCTGCCAAGCAGAAACACGACTTTTAGATGCAGCCGGGAAAAGCAACACTCTCCTCCTGAGCCCTGCTAGTCTTTTGGCAGGTTCAAGGCCACCTAGACCTCCCTAGCGCCTTAAATCGCTTAGGTCATTCGCACAGTGCAAATCTCCCTGCCTAAATAAAACATTATTCTGAGAAGGTAGCACAGTGCTTCTGGTGCCTCTTTTGGTTCTTCAGAAACGACACGTACGTGGGCTGGGTTCAACTTTGATTCTGGGACCTTATGAGAAACGGAGGAATTCCCTAGTTGAACGAGGAATCCTCGTAGCCTCCAAGGTGCCTACATACGGCGTTCTGCGAGTCCTTCCTTGCGTGCTGGAATGGGTCTCAAAGGAAAGGGTGCTTTACAGGAAAGACAAAAGGTGTTTCCACTTCCTTGCCTGAGGCATGCCAGAGGCCCCTTTACATAAAGGGCGCTCTACACTGATCACGCAGATCAAAGCAAAGTCCAGGACGGCATCCACAATGCTGGCAGGCATGCAGCATTTGCCCAGAAGCCTTAGTCATGGCAGTGGCTTAACGCTCGTGTGCCGTTCAGGACTCCTAGGACTCCTGGGTCCTCACCACCTGGGCGTGGAAAAACGCTGTGTACCCAATGTCTCTTCTTAGGTGACCTAACCAAACACAGGTCCCTAGGCCCTTCGCATCATTTCTCTGCATGAAGAAGGAAAGGCAACGCTCTGCTCTCTCTTCGTTGCCCATGGAGATTGCCAGGCTTTCAACAGGCCTCCCGAACACAGGCCTAGCAGGTCTCAGGTGTAATGCAAAAGGTCCCCACTGCTGAACCACTGCTGCCACGAAAAAACGCTGTGTTTATTGGTCATACTGGGAACCCTTACCCGCCGTCTCTCTCTGCCAAGCAGAAGGCCGACTACAGAGGCAGCCCGACAAACGTACAGTTTGCCCCTGAACGCTACCTCGGCTTTTCTGAGCTACAAGGACCATTTGGCCTATCCCCGGGAATTATGTCCTTGAAGCCATTCAGCCCATGCAGGACCCCCTTGGCGCCAAAGTTTTATCAGGGAAGGTCCAGCGTGCTGCTTGAGTCTCTCTTGGTTGGTCAGAAACTCCGGGTGCATGCGCTGGGTTCGATTTTGATATTGGTTACCTAGAGCCAAGAGCATTACTTTGCCAGCGGGAGAGCTGAGAGTGCGGCCTCAAAGTGTCCTGAGACACAGTGTGGCTGCTCGTGTTCTCTTCACAAGTAGAATGGCTATGTGAGGGAAAGGGAGCTCTCCTAGAGAAACACTCTGTTTTCTGAAGCGTGCAGGAGGCCTCCCGGCGCCCTACATACATAAAGGGAACACTATGCTGTTCCACAAGGACCCAAGGAAGGTTCAGGTATTCCATCCACGCCCTGATGCGTGCAGAGGCTTTCCACGAAACCTTAGGCCAGTAGTGCATGAATGTTCGTGTGCCTTTCCCTGGACCCCCGCCGCCTCAGCATGTCCCCTGGAAGAACACTGTGTCCCGAGTCCTCTTCTAGGCCCCCTGAGCACCGTGCCGCTAGCAAAGCCCTCCGGCTCATCTCTTTGCATGCCGAGTGAGAGGCAACACACTCTTTTCTTTGCTGGATAGCTAGATAGCCAAGACATTCAAAAGTGCTCCCTGAACAGAGGTGTAGAAGGTCTTAGGTGTAATGCCTAATGTATCTCTCAGTGCTGCCGCTGAGGAGCAAGGAGAAAGCCGGTGCGTAGCGTTCTTTCTGGGTGTACTTGGCTACCGGCTCTTTCTGGCGAGCAGTAACTCGACTTTAGATGCAGTCTGGAAAAGGGACGGTTTCCCCCTGCACACTGCTAGGCTTTTGGCAGCGGCAGGGACACCTAACTCACTCGACCTAGCCCCTCTAATATTTCGTGCCATTCGCACAGTGCGCCACACCCCGGCTACAAAGTTATTCAGAGGAGGTGCCGCAGTCCTCCTTGGGTCCCTTTCGGTTCGGGAGAACCTATACGTACGTGGGCTGTGTTCAACTTTGAGATTGGGACCTTCAGAGCACTCTAGTACCTCCCAACTGGAAAGAAGGATGGTTCAACGTGAAAGCTGCCTGGAATACAGTGCTCTGTCAGCCCACGCTTGCATGCTGGCATGTCTTTGGAAGGAAAGTGGGCTTTTCTTGAGAGACAGAGCGTGTTTCCACTTCCACTCCAGAGGCATCCCAGGCTCGCCTGCACATGAAAGGAAAACTACGCTGAGCGCCAAGCTGAAGGCAAGGTCCGGGCATTGCATCCACAGCGCCGGGCAGGCAGGCAGCATTTCCCAGCAAGCCTCACTCAAAGCAGTGGCTACACGCTAGTGTGCTTTTCAGGACTCCTGGGACTCCCGCGTCCTCACCACGTCTCATGGAAACACAGTGTGTACCGGATGCCACTTCTTAGGCGACCTACCAACATACAGGGACCTAGGCCCTTCGGATCATCTCTTGGAATGAAGAGTGAAAGGCAAAACTCCGCTCTCTTGGTCGCACAGTTGGATTGCCAGTCTTTCAAAAGTCCTCCCGAGCACAGGTCTAGCAGGTCTTAGGTGTACTGCAAGTGGTCCCCGCTGCTGAACCAGAACTGCAATGAAAAAAACCCTCTGCTTGCTGTTCATCCTGGGAACGCCAACCTGCCCTCGCTCGCCAAGCAGACAGTCGACTTTAGATGCAGCCTGACACACGGACTTGTTGCCCCTGCAACACTGCCTAAGCTTCTGTAAGAGAAAAGGACGCTTTGGCCTAAGCCAAGGAATTATGTCGGTCACGCCACTCAGCCCAAGCAGAACTCCCTTCGTGCCAGAGTTTTATCAGGGAAGGTCCAGGGTGCGGCGTGAGTCTCTTTTCGTTGCTCAGAAACTACCCGTACATGGGCTGTGTGCCAAGTCTGGCATAGGGACCTAAGGAGGAAAGCGTTATTTTCCCAACGGGAAAGCAGGCCACCTGCGGCCTCAAATTTCAGTGAAAACCAATGCTGTTGCCCGTCATCTCTTCACAGTGGCAATGCCGACTGAGGGAAAGGCAGCTTTCCTCGATTAACACAGTGTTTCCTATTCGTGGCAGGAGGCCTCCAGCAGCCCTCTTCACATAACGGGGAAACCAGACCTGTCCCCCAGGCTCAACGTAATGTCCGGGTTTCCATCCACGGGTGGCCGTGTACAAACGATTTCCATGACCCCGGTAGGGAAAGTAGGGCATTAAGGCCAGTGTGCCCTTCCTAGGACTCCCGCCGCCTCACCGCGTCCCTTGGAAGAACGCTGTGTGCTCAGTGACTCTTCTTGGCCGACTGAGCACCGTGCCGCTACCTGGGTACTCCGGATCGTCTCTTTGAGTGCGCTGTGAAAGGCAAGGCAGTGTTTTCTTCGTTGGATCGATAGACTGACAAATCTTCCAAATGTGCCCCGACCAGAGTTCTGGAGAGTCCTCGGTGTAATGCCAGTGGCTCTCAGGGCTGACCCTGAGCTGCAGTGAAACAACTCTGTGCTTCGTGTTCCTTCTCCCTTTACACACCTGCCGTCTCTCTCTCTGCCAAGCAGAAACACGACTTTTAGATGCAGCCGGGAAAAGCAACACTCTCCTCCTGAGCCCTGCTAGTCTTTTGGCAGGTTCAAGGCCACCTAGACCTCCCTAGCGCCTTAAATCGCTTAGGTCATTCGCACAGTGCAAATCTCCCTGCCTAAATAAAACATTATTCTGAGAAGGTAGCACAGTGCTTCTGGTGCCTCTTTTGGTTCTTCAGAAACGACACGTACGTGGGCTGGGTTCAACTTTGATTCTGGGACCTTATGAGAAACGGAGGAATTCCCTAGTTGAACGAGGAATCCTCGTAGCCTCCAAGGTGCCTACATACGGCGTTCTGCGAGTCCTTCCTTGCGTGCTGGAATGGGTCTCAAAGGAAAGGGTGCTTTACAGGAAAGACAAAAGGTGTTTCCACTTCCTTGCCTGAGGCATGCCAGAGGCCCCTTTACATAAAGGGCGCTCTACACTGATCACGCAGATCAAAGCAAAGTCCAGGACGGCATCCACAATGCTGGCAGGCATGCAGCATTTGCCCAGAAGCCTTAGTCATGGCAGTGGCTTAACGCTCGTGTGCCGTTCAGGACTCCTAGGACTCCTGGGTCCTCACCACCTGGGCGTGGAAAAACACTGTGTACCCAATGTCTCTTCTTAGGTGACCTAACCAAACACAGGTCCCTAGGCCCTTCGCATCATTTCTCTGCATGAAGAAGGAAAGGCAACGCTCTGCTCTCTCTTCGTTGCCCATGGAGATTGCCAGGCTTTCAACAGGCCTCCCGAACACAGGCCTAGCAGGTCTCAGGTGTAATGCAAAAGGTCCCCACTGCTGAACCACTGCTGCCACGAAAAAACGCTGTGTTTATTGGTCATACTGGGAACCCTTACCCGCCGTCTCTCTCTGCCAAGCAGAAGGCCGACTACAGAGGCAGCCCGACAAACGTACAGTTTGCCCCTGAACGCTACCTCGGCTTTTCTGAGCTACAAGGACCATTTGGCCTATCCCCGGGAATTATGTCCTTGAAGCCATTCAGCCCATGCAGGACCCCCTTGGCGCCAAAGTTTTATCAGGGAAGGTCCAGCGTGCTGCTTGAGTCTCTCTTGGTTGGTCAGAAACTCCGGGTGCATGCGCTGGGTTCGATTTTGATATTGGTTACCTAGAGCCAAGAGCATTACTTTGCCAGCGGGAGAGCTGAGAGTGCGGCCTCAAAGTGTCCTGAGACACAGTGTGGCTGCTCGTGTTCTCTTCACAAGTAGAAAGGCTATGTGAGGGAAAGGGAGCTCTCCTAGAGAAACACTCTGTTTTCTGAAGCGTGCAGGAGGCCTCCCGGCGCCCTACATACATAAAGGGAACACTATGCTGTTCCACAAGGACCCAAGGAAGGTTCAGGTATTCCATCCACGCCCTGATGCGTGCAGAGGCTTTCCACGAAACCTTAGGCCAGTAGTGCATGAATGTTCGTGTGCCTTTCCCTGGACCCCCGCCGCCTCAGCATGTCCCCTGGAAGAACACTGTGTCCCGAGTCCTCTTCTAGGCCCCCTGAGCACCGTGCCGCTAGCAAAGCCCTCCGGCTCATCTCTTTGCATGCCGAGTGAGAGGCAACACACTCTTTTCTTTGCTGGATAGCTAGATAGCCAAGACATTCAAAAGTGCTCCCTGAACAGAGGTGTAGAAGGTCTTAGGTGTAATGCCTAATGTATCTCTCAGTGCTGCCGCTGAGGAGCAAGGAGAAAGCCGGTGCGTAGCGTTCTTTCTGGGTGTACTTAGCTACCGGCTCTTTCTGGCGAGCAGTAACTCGACTTTAGATGCAGTCTGGAAAAGGGACGGTTTCCCCCTGCACACTGCTAGGCTTTTGGCAGCGGCAGGGACACCTAACTCACTCGACCTAGCCCCTCTAATATTTCGTGCCATTCGCACAGTGCGCCACACCCCGGCTACAAAGTTATTCAGAGGAGGTGCCGCAGTCCTCCTTGGGTCCCTTTCGGTTCGGGAGAACCTATACGTACGTGGGCTGTGTTCAACTTTGAGATTGGGACCTTCAGAGCACTCTAGTACCTCCCAACTGGAAAGAAGGATGGTTCAACGTGAAAGCTGCCTGGAATACAGTGCTCTGTCAGCCCACGCTTGCATGCTGGCATGTCTTTGGAAGGAAAGTGGGCTTTTCTTGAGAGACAGAGCGTGTTTCCACTTCCACTCCAGAGGCATCCCAGGCTCGCCTGCACATGAAAGGAAAACTACGCTGAGCGCCAAGCTGAAGGCAAGGTCCGGGCATTGCATCCACAGCGCCGGGCAGGCAGGCAGCATTTCCCAGCAAGCCTCACTCAAAGCAGTGGCTACACGCTAGTGTGCTTTTCAGGACTCCTGGGACTCCCGCGTCCTCACCACGTCTCATGGAAACACAGTGTGTACCGGATGCCACTTCTTAGGCGACCTACCAACATACAGGGACCTAGGCCCTTCGGATCATCTCTTGGAATGAAGAGTGAAAGGCAAAACTCCGCTCTCTTGGTCGCACAGTTGGATTGCCAGTCTTTCAAAAGTCCTCCCGAGCACAGGTCTAGCAGGTCTTAGGTGTACTGCAAGTGGTCCCCGCTGCTGAACCAGAACTGCAATGAAAAAAACCCTCTGCTTGCTGTTCATCCTGGGAACGCCAACCTGCCCTCGCTCGCCAAGCAGACAGTCGACTTTAGATGCAGCCTGACACACGGACTTGTTGCCCCTGCAACACTGCCTAAGCTTCTGTAAGAGAAAAGGACGCTTTGGCCTAAGCCAAGGAATTATGTCGGTCACGCCACTCAGCCCAAGCAGAACTCCCTTCGTGCCAGAGTTTTATCAGGGAAGGTCCAGGGTGCGGCGTGAGTCTCTTTTCGTTGCTCAGAAACTACCCGTACATGGGCTGTGTGCCAAGTCTGGCATAGGGACCTAAGGAGGAAAGCGTTATTTTCCCAACGGGAAAGCAGGCCACCTGCGGCCTCAAATTTCAGTGAAAACCAATGCTGTTGCCCGTCATCTCTTCACAGTGGCAATGCCGACTGAGGGAAAGGCAGCTTTCCTCGATTAACACAGTGTTTCCTATTCGTGGCAGGAGGCCTCCAGCAGCCCTCTTCACATAACGGGGAAACCAGACCTGTCCCCCAGGCTCAACGTAATGTCCGGGTTTCCATCCACGGGTGGCCGTGTACAAACGATTTCCATGACCCCGGTAGGGAAAGTAGGGCATTAAGGCCAGTGTGCCCTTCCTAGGACTCCCGCCGCCTCACCGCGTCCCTTGGAAGAACGCTGTGTGCTCAGTGACTCTTCTTGGCCGACTGAGCACCGTGCCGCTACCTGGGTACTCCGGATCGTCTCTTTGAGTGCGCTGTGAAAGGCAAGGCAGTGTTTTCTTCGTTGGATCGATAGACTGACAAATCTTCCAAATGTGCCCCGACCAGAGTTCTGGAGAGTCCTCGGTGTAATGCCAGTGGCTCTCAGGGCTGACCCTGAGCTGCAGTGAAACAACTCTGTGCTTCGTGTTCCTTCTCCCTTTACACACCTGCCGTCTCTCTCTCTGCCAAGCAGAAACACGACTTTTAGATGCAGCCGGGAAAAGCAACACTCTCCTCCTGAGCCCTGCTAGTCTTTTGGCAGGTTCAAGGCCACCTAGACCTCCCTAGCGCCTTAAATCGCTTAGGTCATTCGCACAGTGCAAATCTCCCTGCCTAAATAAAACATTATTCTGAGAAGGTAGCACAGTGCTTCTGGTGCCTCTTTTGGTTCTTCAGAAACGACACGTACGTGGGCTGGGTTCAACTTTGATTCTGGGACCTTATGAGAAACGGAGGAATTCCCTAGTTGAACGAGGAATCCTCGTAGCCTCCAAGGTGCCTACATACGGCGTTCTGCGAGTCCTTCCTTGCGTGCTGGAATGGGTCTCAAAGGAAAGGGTGCTTTACAGGAAAGACAAAAGGTGTTTCCACTTCCTTGCCTGAGGCATGCCAGAGGCCCCTTTACATAAAGGGCGCTCTACACTGATCACGCAGATCAAAGCAAAGTCCAGGACGGCATCCACAATGCTGGCAGGCATGCAGCATTTGCCCAGAAGCCTTAGTCATGGCAGTGGCTTAACGCTCGTGTGCCGTTCAGGACTCCTAGGACTCCTGGGTCCTCACCACCTGGGCGTGGAAAAACGCTGTGTACCCAATGTCTCTTCTTAGGTGACCTAACCAAACACAGGTCCCTAGGCCCTTCGCATCATTTCTCTGCATGAAGAAGGAAAGGCAACGCTCTGCTCTCTCTTCGTTGCCCATGGAGATTGCCAGGCTTTCAACAGGCCTCCCGAACACAGGCCTAGCAGGTCTCAGGTGTAATGCAAAAGGTCCCCACTGCTGAACCACTGCTGCCACGAAAAAACGCTGTGTTTATTGGTCATACTGGGAACCCTTACCCGCCGTCTCTCTCTGCCAAGCAGAAGGCCGACTACAGAGGCAGCCCGACAAACGTACAGTTTGCCCCTGAACGCTACCTCGGCTTTTCTGAGCTACAAGGACCATTTGGCCTATCCCCGGGAATTATGTCCTTGAAGCCATTCAGCCCATGCAGGACCCCCTTGGCGCCAAAGTTTTATCAGGGAAGGTCCAGCGTGCTGCTTGAGTCTCTCTTGGTTGGTCAGAAACTCCGGGTGCATGCGCTGGGTTCGATTTTGATATTGGTTACCTAGAGCCAAGAGCATTACTTTGCCAGCGGGAGAGCTGAGAGTGCGGCCTCAAAGTGTCCTGAGACACAGTGTGGCTGCTCGTGTTCTCTTCACAAGTAGAAAGGCTATGTGAGGGAAAGGGAGCTCTCCTAGAGAAACACTCTGTTTTCTGAAGCGTGCAGGAGGCCTCCCGGCGCCCTACATACATAAAGGGAACACTATGCTGTTCCACAAGGACCCAAGGAAGGTTCAGGTATTCCATCCACGCCCTGATGCGTGCAGAGGCTTTCCACGAAACCTTAGGCCAGTAGTGCATGAATGTTCGTGTGCCTTTCCCTGGACCCCCGCCGCCTCAGCATGTCCCCTGGAAGAACACTGTGTCCCGAGTCCTCTTCTAGGCCCCCTGAGCACCGTGCCGCTAGCAAAGCCCTCCGGCTCATCTCTTTGCATGCCGAGTGAGAGGCAACACACTCTTTTCTTTGCTGGATAGCTAGATAGCCAAGACATTCAAAAGTGCTCCCTGAACAGAGGTGTAGAAGGTCTTAGGTGTAATGCCTAATGTATCTCTCAGTGCTGCCGCTGAGGAGCAAGGAGAAAGCCGGTGCGTAGCGTTCTTTCTGGGTGTACTTAGCTACCGGCTCTTTCTGGCGAGCAGTAACTCGACTTTAGATGCAGTCTGGAAAAGGGACGGTTTCCCCCTGCACACTGCTAGGCTTTTGGCAGCGGCAGGGACACCTAACTCACTCGACCTAGCCCCTCTAATATTTCGTGCCATTCGCACAGTGCGCCACACCCCGGCTACAAAGTTATTCAGAGGAGGTGCCGCAGTCCTCCTTGGGTCCCTTTCGGTTCGGGAGAACCTATACGTACGTGGGCTGTGTTCAACTTTGAGATTGGGACCTTCAGAGCACTCTAGTACCTCCCAACTGGAAAGAAGGATGGTTCAACGTGAAAGCTGCCTGGAATACAGTGCTCTGTCAGCCCACGCTTGCATGCTGGCATGTCTTTGGAAGGAAAGTGGGCTTTTCTTGAGAGACAGAGCGTGTTTCCACTTCCACTCCAGAGGCATCCCAGGCTCGCCTGCACATGAAAGGAAAACTACGCTGAGCGCCAAGCTGAAGGCAAGGTCCGGGCATTGCATCCACAGCGCCGGGCAGGCAGGCAGCATTTCCCAGCAAGCCTCACTCAAAGCAGTGGCTACACGCTAGTGTGCTTTTCAGGACTCCTGGGACTCCCGCGTCCTCACCACGTCTCATGGAAACACAGTGTGTACCGGATGCCACTTCTTAGGCGACCTACCAACATACAGGGACCTAGGCCCTTCGGATCATCTCTTGGAATGAAGAGTGAAAGGCAAAACTCCGCTCTCTTGGTCGCACAGTTGGATTGCCAGTCTTTCAAAAGTCCTCCCGAGCACAGGTCTAGCAGGTCTTAGGTGTACTGCAAGTGGTCCCCGCTGCTGAACCAGAACTGCAATGAAAAAAACCCTCTGCTTGCTGTTCATCCTGGGAACGCCAACCTGCCCTCGCTCGCCAAGCAGACAGTCGACTTTAGATGCAGCCTGACACACGGACTTGTTGCCCCTGCAACACTGCCTAAGCTTCTGTAAGAGAAAAGGACGCTTTGGCCTAAGCCAAGGAATTATGTCGGTCACGCCACTCAGCCCAAGCAGAACTCCCTTCGTGCCAGAGTTTTATCAGGGAAGGTCCAGGGTGCGGCGTGAGTCTCTTTTCGTTGCTCAGAAACTACCCGTACATGGGCTGTGTGCCAAGTCTGGCATAGGGACCTAAGGAGGAAAGCGTTATTTTCCCAACGGGAAAGCAGGCCACCTGCGGCCTCAAATTTCAGTGAAAACCAATGCTGTTGCCCGTCATCTCTTCACAGTGGCAATGCCGACTGAGGGAAAGGCAGCTTTCCTCGATTAACACAGTGTTTCCTATTCGTGGCAGGAGGCCTCCAGCAGCCCTCTTCACATAACGGGGAAACCAGACCTGTCCCCCAGGCTCAACGTAATGTCCGGGTTTCCATCCACGGGTGGCCGTGTACAAACGATTTCCATGACCCCGGTAGGGAAAGTAGGGCATTAAGGCCAGTGTGCCCTTCCTAGGACTCCCGCCGCCTCACCGCGTCCCTTGGAAGAACGCTGTGTGCTCAGTGACTCTTCTTGGCCGACTGAGCACCGTGCCGCTACCTGGGTACTCCGGATCGTCTCTTTGAGTGCGCTGTGAAAGGCAAGGCAGTGTTTTCTTCGTTGGATCGATAGACTGACAAATCTTCCAAATGTGCCCCGACCAGAGTTCTGGAGAGTCCTCGGTGTAATGCCAGTGGCTCTCAGGGCTGACCCTGAGCTGCAGTGAAACAACTCTGTGCTTCGTGTTCCTTCTCCCTTTACACACCTGCCGTCTCTCTCTCTGCCAAGCAGAAACACGACTTTTAGATGCAGCCGGGAAAAGCAACACTCTCCTCCTGAGCCCTGCTAGTCTTTTGGCAGGTTCAAGGCCACCTAGACCTCCCTAGCGCCTTAAATCGCTTAGGTCATTCGCACAGTGCAAATCTCCCTGCCTAAATAAAACATTATTCTGAGAAGGTAGCACAGTGCTTCTGGTGCCTCTTTTGGTTCTTCAGAAACGACACGTACGTGGGCTGGGTTCAACTTTGATTCTGGGACCTTATGAGAAACGGAGGAATTCCCTAGTTGAACGAGGAATCCTCGTAGCCTCCAAGGTGCCTACATACGGCGTTCTGCGAGTCCTTCCTTGCGTGCTGGAATGGGTCTCAAAGGAAAGGGTGCTTTACAGGAAAGACAAAAGGTGTTTCCACTTCCTTGCCTGAGGCATGCCAGAGGCCCCTTTACATAAAGGGCGCTCTACACTGATCACGCAGATCAAAGCAAAGTCCAGGACGGCATCCACAATGCTGGCAGGCATGCAGCATTTGCCCAGAAGCCTTAGTCATGGCAGTGGCTTAACGCTCGTGTGCCGTTCAGGACTCCTAGGACTCCTGGGTCCTCACCACCTGGGCGTGGAAAAACGCTGTGTACCCAATGTCTCTTCTTAGGTGACCTAACCAAACACAGGTCCCTAGGCCCTTCGCATCATTTCTCTGCATGAAGAAGGAAAGGCAACGCTCTGCTCTCTCTTCGTTGCCCATGGAGATTGCCAGGCTTTCAACAGGCCTCCCGAACACAGGCCTAGCAGGTCTCAGGTGTAATGCAAAAGGTCCCCACTGCTGAACCACTGCTGCCACGAAAAAACGCTGTGTTTATTGGTCATACTGGGAACCCTTACCCGCCGTCTCTCTCTGCCAAGCAGAAGGCCGACTACAGAGGCAGCCCGACAAACGTACAGTTTGCCCCTGAACGCTACCTCGGCTTTTCTGAGCTACAAGGACCATTTGGCCTATCCCCGGGAATTATGTCCTTGAAGCCATTCAGCCCATGCAGGACCCCCTTGGCGCCAAAGTTTTATCAGGGAAGGTCCAGCGTGCTGCTTGAGTCTCTCTTGGTTGGTCAGAAACTCCGGGTGCATGCGCTGGGTTCGATTTTGATATTGGTTACCTAGAGCCAAGAGCATTACTTTGCCAGCGGGAGAGCTGAGAGTGCGGCCTCAAAGTGTCCTGAGACACAGTGTGGCTGCTCGTGTTCTCTTCACAAGTAGAAAGGCTATGTGAGGGAAAGGGAGCTCTCCTAGAGAAACACTCTGTTTTCTGAAGCGTGCAGGAGGCCTCCCGGCGCCCTACATACATAAAGGGAACACTATGCTGTTCCACAAGGACCCAAGGAAGGTTCAGGTATTCCATCCACGCCCTGATGCGTGCAGAGGCTTTCCACGAAACCTTAGGCAAGTAGTGCATGAATGTTCGCGTGCCTTTCCCTGGACCCCCGCCGCCTCAGCATGTCCCCTGGAAGAACACTGTGTCCCGAGTCCTCTTCTAGGCCCCCTGAGCACCGTGCCGCTAGCAAAGCCCTCCGGCTCATCTCTTTGCATGCCGAGTGAGAGGCAACACACTCTTTTCTTTGCTGGATAGCTAGATAGCCAAGACATTCAAAAGTGCTCCCTGAACAGAGGTGTAGAAGGTCTTAGGTGTAATGCCTAATGTATCTCTCAGTGCTGCCGCTGAGGAGCAAGGAGAAAGCCGGTGCGTAGCGTTCTTTCTGGGTGTACTTAGCTACCGGCTCTTTCTGGCGAGCAGTAACTCGACTTTAGATGCAGTCTGGAAAAGGGACGGTTTCCCCCTGCACACTGCTAGGCTTTTGGCAGCGGCAGGGACACCTAACTCACTCGACCTAGCCCCTCTAATATTTCGTGCCATTCGCACAGTGCGCCACACCCCGGCTACAAAGTTATTCAGAGGAGGTGCCGCAGTCCTCCTTGGGTCCCTTTCGGTTCGGGAGAACCTATACGTACGTGGGCTGTGTTCAACTTTGAGATTGGGACCTTCAGAGCACTCTAGTACCTCCCAACTGGAAAGAAGGATGGTTCAACGTGAAAGCTGCCTGGAATACAGTGCTCTGTCAGCCCACGCTTGCATGCTGGCATGTCTTTGGAAGGAAAGTGGGCTTTTCTTGAGAGACAGAGCGTGTTTCCACTTCCACTCCAGAGGCATCCCAGGCTCGCCTGCACATGAAAGGAAAACTACGCTGAGCGCCAAGCTGAAGGCAAGGTCCGGGCATTGCATCCACAGCGCCGGGCAGGCAGGCAGCATTTCCCAGCAAGCCTCACTCAAAGCAGTGGCTACACGCTAGTGTGCTTTTCAGGACTCCTGGGACTCCCGCGTCCTCACCACGTCTCATGGAAACACAGTGTGTACCGGATGCCACTTCTTAGGCGACCTACCAACATACAGGGACCTAGGCCCTTCGGATCATCTCTTGGAATGAAGAGTGAAAGGCAAAACTCCGCTCTCTTGGTCGCACAGTTGGATTGCCAGTCTTTCAAAAGTCCTCCCGAGCACAGGTCTAGCAGGTCTTAGGTGTACTGCAAGTGGTCCCCGCTGCTGAACCAGAACTGCAATGAAAAAAACCCTCTGCTTGCTGTTCATCCTGGGAACGCCAACCTGCCCTCGCTCGCCAAGCAGACAGTCGACTTTAGATGCAGCCTGACACACGGACTTGTTGCCCCTGCAACACTGCCTAAGCTTCTGTAAGAGAAAAGGACGCTTTGGCCTAAGCCAAGGAATTATGTCGGTCACGCCACTCAGCCCAAGCAGAACTCCCTTCGTGCCAGAGTTTTATCAGGGAAGGTCCAGGGTGCGGCGTGAGTCTCTTTTCGTTGCTCAGAAACTACCCGTACATGGGCTGTGTGCCAAGTCTGGCATAGGGACCTAAGGAGGAAAGCGTTATTTTCCCAACGGGAAAGCAGGCCACCTGCGGCCTCAAATTTCAGTGAAAACCAATGCTGTTGCCCGTCATCTCTTCACAGTGGCAATGCCGACTGAGGGAAAGGCAGCTTTCCTCGATTAACACAGTGTTTCCTATTCGTGGCAGGAGGCCTCCAGCAGCCCTCTTCACATAACGGGGAAACCAGACCTGTCCCCCAGGCTCAACGTAATGTCCGGGTTTCCATCCACGGGTGGCCGTGTACAAACGATTTCCATGACCCCGGTAGGGAAAGTAGGGCATTAAGGCCAGTGTGCCCTTCCTAGGACTCCCGCCGCCTCACCGCGTCCCTTGGAAGAACGCTGTGTGCTCAGTGACTCTTCTTGGCCGACTGAGCACCGTGCCGCTACCTGGGTACTCCGGATCGTCTCTTTGAGTGCGCTGTGAAAGGCAAGGCAGTGTTTTCTTCGTTGGATCGATAGACTGACAAATCTTCCAAATGTGCCCCGACCAGAGTTCTGGAGAGTCCTCGGTGTAATGCCAGTGGCTCTCAGGGCTGACCCTGAGCTGCAGTGAAACAACTCTGTGCTTCGTGTTCCTTCTCCCTTTACACACCTGCCGTCTCTCTCTCTGCCAAGCAGAAACACGACTTTTAGATGCAGCCGGGAAAAGCAACACTCTCCTCCTGAGCCCTGCTAGTCTTTTGGCAGGTTCAAGGCCACCTAGACCTCCCTAGCGCCTTAAATCGCTTAGGTCATTCGCACAGTGCAAATCTCCCTGCCTAAATAAAACATTATTCTGAGAAGGTAGCACAGTGCTTCTGGTGCCTCTTTTGGTTCTTCAGAAACGACACGTACGTGGGCTGGGTTCAACTTTGATTCTGGGACCTTATGAGAAACGGAGGAATTCCCTAGTTGAACGAGGAATCCTCGTAGCCTCCAAGGTGCCTACATACGGCGTTCTGCGAGTCCTTCCTTGCGTGCTGGAATGGGTCTCAAAGGAAAGGGTGCTTTACAGGAAAGACAAAAGGTGTTTCCACTTCCTTGCCTGAGGCATGCCAGAGGCCCCTTTACATAAAGGGCGCTCTACACTGATCACGCAGATCAAAGCAAAGTCCAGGACGGCATCCACAATGCTGGCAGGCATGCAGCATTTGCCCAGAAGCCTTAGTCATGGCAGTGGCTTAACGCTCGTGTGCCGTTCAGGACTCCTAGGACTCCTGGGTCCTCACCACCTGGGCGTGGAAAAACGCTGTGTACCCAATGTCTCTTCTTAGGTGACCTAACCAAACACAGGTCCCTAGGCCCTTCGCATCATTTCTCTGCATGAAGAAGGAAAGGCAACGCTCTGCTCTCTCTTCGTTGCCCATGGAGATTGCCAGGCTTTCAACAGGCCTCCCGAACACAGGCCTAGCAGGTCTCAGGTGTAATGCAAAAGGTCCCCACTGCTGAACCACTGCTGCCACGAAAAAACGCTGTGTTTATTGGTCATACTGGGAACCCTTACCCGCCGTCTCTCTCTGCCAAGCAGAAGGCCGACTACAGAGGCAGCCCGACAAACGTACAGTTTGCCCCTGAACGCTACCTCGGCTTTTCTGAGCTACAAGGACCATTTGGCCTATCCCCGGGAATTATGTCCTTGAAGCCATTCAGCCCATGCAGGACCCCCTTGGCGCCAAAGTTTTATCAGGGAAGGTCCAGCGTGCTGCTTGAGTCTCTCTTGGTTGGTCAGAAACTCCGGGTGCATGCGCTGGGTTCGATTTTGATATTGGTTACCTAGAGCCAAGAGCATTACTTTGCCAGCGGGAGAGCTGAGAGTGCGGCCTCAAAGTGTCCTGAGACACAGTGTGGCTGCTCGTGTTCTCTTCACAAGTAGAATGGCTATGTGAGGGAAAGGGAGCTCTCCTAGAGAAACACTCTGTTTTCTGAAGCGTGCAGGAGGCCTCCCGGCGCCCTACATACATAAAGGGAACACTATGCTGTTCCACAAGGACCCAAGGAAGGTTCAGGTATTCCATCCACGCCCTGATGCGTGCAGAGGCTTTCCACGAAACCTTAGGCCAGTAGTGCATGAATGTTCGCGTGCCTTTCCCTGGACCCCCGCCGCCTCAGCATGTCCCCTGGAAGAACACTGTGTCCCGAGTCCTCTTCTAGGCCCCCTGAGCACCGTGCCGCTAGCAAAGCCCTCCGGCTCATCTCTTTGCATGCCGAGTGAGAGGCAACACACTCTTTTCTTTGCTGGATAGCTAGATAGCCAAGACATTCAAAAGTGCTCCCTGAACAGAGGTGTAGAAGGTCTTAGGTGTAATGCCTAATGTATCTCTCAGTGCTGCCGCTGAGGAGCAAGGAGAAAGCCGGTGCGTAGCGTTCTTTCTGGGTGTACTTAGCTACCGGCTCTTTCTGGCGAGCAGTAACTCGACTTTAGATGCAGTCTGGAAAAGGGACGGTTTCCCCCTGCACACTGCTAGGCTTTTGGCAGCGGCAGGGACACCTAACTCACTCGACCTAGCCCCTCTAATATTTCGTGCCATTCGCACAGTGCGCCACACCCCGGCTACAAAGTTATTCAGAGGAGGTGCCGCAGTCCTCCTTGGGTCCCTTTCGGTTCGGGAGAACCTATACGTACGTGGGCTGTGTTCAACTTTGAGATTGGGACCTTCAGAGCACTCTAGTACCTCCCAACTGGAAAGAAGGATGGTTCAACGTGAAAGCTGCCTGGAATACAGTGCTCTGTCAGCCCACGCTTGCATGCTGGCATGTCTTTGGAAGGAAAGTGGGCTTTTCTTGAGAGACAGAGCGTGTTTCCACTTCCACTCCAGAGGCATCCCAGGCTCGCCTGCACATGAAAGGAAAACTACGCTGAGCGCCAAGCTGAAGGCAAGGTCCGGGCATTGCATCCACAGCGCCGGGCAGGCAGGCAGCATTTCCCAGCAAGCCTCACTCAAAGCAGTGGCTACACGCTAGTGTGCTTTTCAGGACTCCTGGGACTCCCGCGTCCTCACCACGTCTCATGGAAACACAGTGTGTACCGGATGCCACTTCTTAGGCGACCTACCAACATACAGGGACCTAGGCCCTTCGGATCATCTCTTGGAATGAAGAGTGAAAGGCAAAACTCCGCTCTCTTGGTCGCACAGTTGGATTGCCAGTCTTTCAAAAGTCCTCCCGAGCACAGGTCTAGCAGGTCTTAGGTGTACTGCAAGTGGTCCCCGCTGCTGAACCAGAACTGCAATGAAAAAAACCCTCTGCTTGCTGTTCATCCTGGGAACGCCAACCTGCCCTCGCTCGCCAAGCAGACAGTCGACTTTAGATGCAGCCTGACACACGGACTTGTTGCCCCTGCAACACTGCCTAAGCTTCTGTAAGAGAAAAGGACGCTTTGGCCTAAGCCAAGGAATTATGTCGGTCACGCCACTCAGCCCAAGCAGAACTCCCTTCGTGCCAGAGTTTTATCAGGGAAGGTCCAGGGTGCGGCGTGAGTCTCTTTTCGTTGCTCAGAAACTACCCGTACATGGGCTGTGTGCCAAGTCTGGCATAGGGACCTAAGGAGGAAAGCGTTATTTTCCCAACGGGAAAGCAGGCCACCTGCGGCCTCAAATTTCAGTGAAAACCAATGCTGTTGCCCGTCATCTCTTCACAGTGGCAATGCCGACTGAGGGAAAGGCAGCTTTCCTCGATTAACACAGTGTTTCCTATTCGTGGCAGGAGGCCTCCAGCAGCCCTCTTCACATAACGGGGAAACCAGACCTGTCCCCCAGGCTCAACGTAATGTCCGGGTTTCCATCCACGGGTGGCCGTGTACAAACGATTTCCATGACCCCGGTAGGGAAAGTAGGGCATTAAGGCCAGTGTGCCCTTCCTAGGACTCCCGCCGCCTCACCGCGTCCCTTGGAAGAACGCTGTGTGCTCAGTGACTCTTCTTGGCCGACTGAGCACCGTGCCGCTACCTGGGTACTCCGGATCGTCTCTTTGAGTGCGCTGTGAAAGGCAAGGCAGTGTTTTCTTCGTTGGATCGATAGACTGACAAATCTTCCAAATGTGCCCCGACCAGAGTTCTGGAGAGTCCTCGGTGTAATGCCAGTGGCTCTCAGGGCTGACCCTGAGCTGCAGTGAAACAACTCTGTGCTTCGTGTTCCTTCTCCCTTTACACACCTGCCGTCTCTCTCTCTGCCAAGCAGAAACACGACTTTTAGATGCAGCCGGGAAAAGCAACACTCTCCTCCTGAGCCCTGCTAGTCTTTTGGCAGGTTCAAGGCCACCTAGACCTCCCTAGCGCCTTAAATCGCTTAGGTCATTCGCACAGTGCAAATCTCCCTGCCTAAATAAAACATTTTTCTGAGAAGGTAGCACAGTGCTTCTGGTGCCTCTTTTGGTTCTTCAGAAACGACACGTACGTGGGCTGGGTTCAACTTTGATTCTGGGACCTTATGAGAAACGGAGGAATTCCCTAGTTGAACGAGGAATCCTCGTAGCCTCCAAGGTGCCTACATACGGCGTTCTGCGAGTCCTTCCTTGCGTGCTGGAATGGGTCTCAAAGGAAAGGGTGCTTTACAGGAAAGACAAAAGGTGTTTCCACTTCCTTGCCTGAGGCATGCCAGAGGCCCCTTTACATAAAGGGCGCTCTACACTGATCACGCAGATCAAAGCAAAGTCCAGGACGGCATCCACAATGCTGGCAGGCATGCAGCATTTGCCCAGAAGCCTTAGTCATGGCAGTGGCTTAAGGCTCGTGTGCCGTTCAGGACTCCTAGGACTCCTGGGTCCTCACCACCTGGGCGTGGAAAAACGCTGTGTACCCAATGTCTCTTCTTAGGTGACCTAACCAAACACAGGTCCCTAGGCCCTTCGCATCATTTCTCTGCATGAAGAAGGAAAGGCAACGCTCTGCTCTCTCTTCGTTGCCCATGGAGATTGCCAGGCTTTCAACAGGCCTCCCGAACACAGGCCTAGCAGGTCTCAGGTGTAATGCAAAAGGTCCCCACTGCTGAACCACTGCTGCCACGAAAAAACGCTGTGTTTATTGGTCATACTGGGAACCCTTACCCGCCGTCTCTCTCTGCCAAGCAGAAGGCCGACTACAGAGGCAGCCCGACAAACGTACAGTTTGCCCCTGAACGCTACCTCGGCTTTTCTGAGCTACAAGGACCATTTGGCCTATCCCCGGGAATTATGTCCTTGAAGCCATTCAGCCCATGCAGGACCCCCTTGGCGCCAAAGTTTTATCAGGGAAGGTCCAGCGTGCTGCTTGAGTCTCTCTTGGTTGGTCAGAAACTCCGGGTGCATGCGCTGGGTTCGATTTTGATATTGGTTACCTAGAGCCAAGAGCATTACTTTGCCAGCGGGAGAGCTGAGAGTGCGGCCTCAAAGTGTCCTGAGACACAGTGTGGCTGCTCGTGTTCTCTTCACAAGTAGAATGGCTATGTGAGGGAAAGGGAGCTCTCCTAGAGAAACACTCTGTTTTCTGAAGCGTGCAGGAGGCCTCCCGGCGCCCTACATACATAAAGGGAACACTATGCTGTTCCACAAGGACCCAAGGAAGGTTCAGGTATTCCATCCACGCCCTGATGCGTGCAGAGGCTTTCCACGAAACCTTAGGCCAGTAGTGCATGAATGTTCGCGTGCCTTTCCCTGGACCCCCGCCGCCTCAGCATGTCCCCTGGAAGAACACTGTGTCCCGAGTCCTCTTCTAGGCCCCCTGAGCACCGTGCCGCTAGCAAAGCCCTCCGGCTCATCTCTTTGCATGCCGAGTGAGAGGCAACACACTCTTTTCTTTGCTGGATAGCTAGATAGCCAAGACATTCAAAAGTGCTCCCTGAACAGAGGTGTAGAAGGTCTTAGGTGTAATGCCTAATGTATCTCTCAGTGCTGCCGCTGAGGAGCAAGGAGAAAGCCGGTGCGTAGCGTTCTTTCTGGGTGTACTTAGCTACCGGCTCTTTCTGGCGAGCAGTAACTCGACTTTAGATGCAGTCTGGAAAAGGGACGGTTTCCCCCTGCACACTGCTAGGCTTTTGGCAGCGGCAGGGACACCTAACTCACTCGACCTAGCCCCTCTAATATTTCGTGCCATTCGCACAGTGCGCCACACCCCGGCTACAAAGTTATTCAGAGGAGGTGCCGCAGTCCTCCTTGGGTCCCTTTCGGTTCGGGAGAACCTATACGTACGTGGGCTGTGTTCAACTTTGAGATTGGGACCTTCAGAGCACTCTAGTACCTCCCAACTGGAAAGAAGGATGGTTCAACGTGAAAGCTGCCTGGAATACAGTGCTCTGTCAGCCCACGCTTGCATGCTGGCATGTCTTTGGAAGGAAAGTGGGCTTTTCTTGAGAGACAGAGCGTGTTTCCACTTCCACTCCAGAGGCATCCCAGGCTCGCCTGCACATGAAAGGAAAACTACGCTGAGCGCCAAGCTGAAGGCAAGGTCCGGGCATTGCATCCACAGCGCCGGGCAGGCAGGCAGCATTTCCCAGCAAGCCTCACTCAAAGCAGTGGCTACACGCTAGTGTGCTTTTCAGGACTCCTGGGACTCCCGCGTCCTCACCACGTCTCATGGAAACACAGTGTGTACCGGATGCCACTTCTTAGGCGACCTACCAACATACAGGGACCTAGGCCCTTCGGATCATCTCTTGGAATGAAGAGTGAAAGGCAAAACTCCGCTCTCTTGGTCGCACAGTTGGATTGCCAGTCTTTCAAAAGTCCTCCCGAGCACAGGTCTAGCAGGTCTTAGGTGTACTGCAAGTGGTCCCCGCTGCTGAACCAGAACTGCAATGAAAAAAACCCTCTGCTTGCTGTTCATCCTGGGAACGCCAACCTGCCCTCGCTCGCCAAGCAGACAGTCGACTTTAGATGCAGCCTGACACACGGACTTGTTGCCCCTGCAACACTGCCTAAGCTTCTGTAAGAGAAAAGGACGCTTTGGCCTAAGCCAAGGAATTATGTCGGTCACGCCACTCAGCCCAAGCAGAACTCCCTTCGTGCCAGAGTTTTATCAGGGAAGGTCCAGGGTGCGGCGTGAGTCTCTTTTCGTTGCTCAGAAACTACCCGTACATGGGCTGTGTGCCAAGTCTGGCATAGGGACCTAAGGAGGAAAGCGTTATTTTCCCAACGGGAAAGCAGGCCACCTGCGGCCTCAAATTTCAGTGAAAACCAATGCTGTTGCCCGTCATCTCTTCACAGTGGCAATGCCGACTGAGGGAAAGGCAGCTTTCCTCGATTAACACAGTGTTTCCTATTCGTGGCAGGAGGCCTCCAGCAGCCCTCTTCACATAACGGGGAAACCAGACCTGTCCCCCAGGCTCAACGTAATGTCCGGGTTTCCATCCACGGGTGGCCGTGTACAAACGATTTCCATGACCCCGGTAGGGAAAGTAGGGCATTAAGGCCAGTGTGCCCTTCCTAGGACTCCCGCCGCCTCACCGCGTCCCTTGGAAGAACGCTGTGTGCTCAGTGACTCTTCTTGGCCGACTGAGCACCGTGCCGCTACCTGGGTACTCCGGATCGTCTCTTTGAGTGCGCTGTGAAAGGCAAGGCAGTGTTTTCTTCGTTGGATCGATAGACTGACAAATCTTCCAAATGTGCCCCGACCAGAGTTCTGGAGAGTCCTCGGTGTAATGCCAGTGGCTCTCAGGGCTGACCCTGAGCTGCAGTGAAACAACTCTGTGCTTCGTGTTCCTTCTCCCTTTACACACCTGCCGTCTCTCTCTCTGCCAAGCAGAAACACGACTTTTAGATGCAGCCGGGAAAAGCAACACTCTCCTCCTGAGCCCTGCTAGTCTTTTGGCAGGTTCAAGGCCACCTAGACCTCCCTAGCGCCTTAAATCGCTTAGGTCATTCGCACAGTGCAAATCTCCCTGCCTAAATAAAACATTATTCTGAGAAGGTAGCACAGTGCTTCTGGTGCCTCTTTTGGTTCTTCAGAAACGACACGTACGTGGGCTGGGTTCAACTTTGATTCTGGGACCTTATGAGAAACGGAGGAATTCCCTAGTTGAACGAGGAATCCTCGTAGCCTCCAAGGTGCCTACATACGGCGTTCTGCGAGTCCTTCCTTGCGTGCTGGAATGGGTCTCAAAGGAAAGGGTGCTGCTTTACAGGAAAGACAAAAGGTGTTTCCACTTCCTTGCCTGAGGCATGCCAGAGGCCCCTTTACATAAAGGGCGCTCTACACTGATCACGCAGATCAAAGCAAAGTCCAGGACGGCATCCACAATGCTGGCAGGCATGCAGCATTTGCCCAGAAGCCTTAGTCATGGCAGTGGCTTAACGCTCGTGTGCCGTTCAGGACTCCTAGGACTCCTGGGTCCTCACCACCTGGGCGTGGAAAAACGCTGTGTACCCAATGTCTCTTCTTAGGTGACCTAACCAAACACAGGTCCCTAGGCCCTTCGCATCATTTCTCTGCATGAAGAAGGAAAGGCAACGCTCTGCTCTCTCTTCGTTGCCCATGGAGATTGCCAGGCTTTCAACAGGCCTCCCGAACACAGGCCTAGCAGGTCTCAGGTGTAATGCAAAAGGTCCCCACTGCTGAACCACTGCTGCCACGAAAAAACGCTGTGTTTATTGGTCATACTGGGAACCCTTACCCGCCGTCTCTCTCTGCCAAGCAGAAGGCCGACTACAGAGGCAGCCCGACAAACGTACAGTTTGCCCCTGAACGCTACCTCGGCTTTTCTGAGCTACAAGGACCATTTGGCCTATCCCCGGGAATTATGTCCTTGAAGCCATTCAGCCCATGCAGGACCCCCTTGGCGCCAAAGTTTTATCAGGGAAGGTCCAGCGTGCTGCTTGAGTCTCTCTTGGTTGGTCAGAAACTCCGGGTGCATGCGCTGGGTTCGATTTTGATATTGGTTACCTAGAGCCAAGAGCATTACTTTGCCAGCGGGAGAGCTGAGAGTGCGGCCTCAAAGTGTCCTGAGACACAGTGTGGCTGCTCGTGTTCTCTTCACAAGTAGAAAGGCTATGTGAGGGAAAGGGAGCTCTCCTAGAGAACACTCTGTTTTCTGAAGCGTGCAGGAGGCCTCCCGGCGCCCTACATACATAAAGGGAACACTATGCTGTTCCACAAGGACCCAAGGAAGGTTCAGGTATTCCATCCACGCCCTGATGCGTGCAGAGGCTTTCCACGAAACCTTAGGCAAGTAGTGCATGAATGTTCGTGTGCCTTTCCCTGGACCCCCGCCGCCTCAGCATGTCCCCTGGAAGAACACTGTGTCCCGAGTCCTCTTCTAGGCCCCCTGAGCACCGTGCCGCTAGCAAAGCCCTCCGGCTCATCTCTTTGCATGCCGAGTGAGAGGCAACACACTCTTTTCTTTGCTGGATAGCTAGATAGCCAAGACATTCAAAAGTGCTCCCTGAACAGAGGTGTAGAAGGTCTTAGGTGTAATGCCTAATGTATCTCTCAGTGCTGCCGCTGAGGAGCAAGGAGAAAGCCGGTGCGTAGCGTTCTTTCTGGGTGTACTTAGCTACCGGCTCTTTCTGGCGAGCAGTAACTCGACTTTAGATGCAGTCTGGAAAAGGGACGGTTTCCCCCTGCACACTGCTAGGCTTTTGGCAGCGGCAGGGACACCTAACTCACTCGACCTAGCCCCTCTAATATTTCGTGCCATTCGCACAGTGCGCCACACCCCGGCTACAAAGTTATTCAGAGGAGGTGCCGCAGTCCTCCTTGGGTCCCTTTCGGTTCGGGAGAACCTATACGTACGTGGGCTGTGTTCAACTTTGAGATTGGGACCTTCAGAGCACTCTAGTACCTCCCAACTGGAAAGAAGGATGGTTCAACGTGAAAGCTGCCTGGAATACAGTGCTCTGTCAGCCCACGCTTGCATGCTGGCATGTCTTTGGAAGGAAAGTGGGCTTTTCTTGAGAGACAGAGCGTGTTTCCACTTCCACTCCAGAGGCATCCCAGGCTCGCCTGCACATGAAAGGAAAACTACGCTGAGCGCCAAGCTGAAGGCAAGGTCCGGGCATTGCATCCACAGCGCCGGGCAGGCAGGCAGCATTTCCCAGCAAGCCTCACTCAAAGCAGTGGCTACACGCTAGTGTGCTTTTCAGGACTCCTGGGACTCCCGCGTCCTCACCACGTCTCATGGAAACACAGTGTGTACCGGATGCCACTTCTTAGGCGACCTACCAACATACAGGGACCTAGGCCCTTCGGATCATCTCTTGGAATGAAGAGTGAAAGGCAAAACTCCGCTCTCTTGGTCGCACAGTTGGATTGCCAGTCTTTCAAAAGTCCTCCCGAGCACAGGTCTAGCAGGTCTTAGGTGTACTGCAAGTGGTCCCCGCTGCTGAACCAGAACTGCAATGAAAAAAACCCTCTGCTTGCTGTTCATCCTGGGAACGCCAACCTGCCCTCGCTCGCCAAGCAGACAGTCGACTTTAGATGCAGCCTGACACACGGACTTGTTGCCCCTGCAACACTGCCTAAGCTTCTGTAAGAGAAAAGGACGCTTTGGCCTAAGCCAAGGAATTATGTCGGTCACGCCACTCAGCCCAAGCAGAACTCCCTTCGTGCCAGAGTTTTATCAGGGAAGGTCCAGGGTGCGGCGTGAGTCTCTTTTCGTTGCTCAGAAACTACCCGTACATGGGCTGTGTGCCAAGTCTGGCATAGGGACCTAAGGAGGAAAGCGTTATTTTCCCAACGGGAAAGCAGGCCACCTGCGGCCTCAAATTTCAGTGAAAACCAATGCTGTTGCCCGTCATCTCTTCACAGTGGCAATGCCGACTGAGGGAAAGGCAGCTTTCCTCGATTAACACAGTGTTTCCTATTCGTGGCAGGAGGCCTCCAGCAGCCCTCTTCACATAACGGGGAAACCAGACCTGTCCCCCAGGCTCAACGTAATGTCCGGGTTTCCATCCACGGGTGGCCGTGTACAAACGATTTCCATGACCCCGGTAGGGAAAGTAGGGCATTAAGGCCAGTGTGCCCTTCCTAGGACTCCCGCCGCCTCACCGCGTCCCTTGGAAGAACGCTGTGTGCTCAGTGACTCTTCTTGGCCGACTGAGCACCGTGCCGCTACCTGGGTACTCCGGATCGTCTCTTTGAGTGCGCTGTGAAAGGCAAGGCAGTGTTTTCTTCGTTGGATCGATAGACTGACAAATCTTCCAAATGTGCCCCGACCAGAGTTCTGGAGAGTCCTCGGTGTAATGCCAGTGGCTCTCAGGGCTGACCCTGAGCTGCAGTGAAACAACTCTGTGCTTCGTGTTCCTTCTCCCTTTACACACCTGCCGTCTCTCTCTCTGCCAAGCAGAAACACGACTTTTAGATGCAGCCGGGAAAAGCAACACTCTCCTCCTGAGCCCTGCTAGTCTTTTGGCAGGTTCAAGGCCACCTAGACCTCCCTAGCGCCTTAAATCGCTTAGGTCATTCGCACAGTGCAAATCTCCCTGCCTAAATAAAACATTTTTCTGAGAAGGTAGCACAGTGCTTCTGGTGCCTCTTTTGGTTCTTCAGAAACGACACGTACGTGGGCTGGGTTCAACTTTGATTCTGGGACCTTATGAGAAACGGAGGAATTCCCTAGTTGAACGAGGAATCCTCGTAGCCTCCAAGGTGCCTACATACGGCGTTCTGCGAGTCCTTCCTTGCGTGCTGGAATGGGTCTCAAAGGAAAGGGTGCTTTACAGGAAAGACAAAAGGTGTTTCCACTTCCTTGCCTGAGGCATGCCAGAGGCCCCTTTACATAAAGGGCGCTCTACACTGATCACGCAGATCAAAGCAAAGTCCAGGACGGCATCCACAATGCTGGCAGGCATGCAGCATTTGCCCAGAAGCCTTAGTCATGGCAGTGGCTTAACGCTCGTGTGCCGTTCAGGACTCCTAGGACTCCTGGGTCCTCACCACCTGGGCGTGGAAAAACGCTGTGTACCCAATGTCTCTTCTTAGGTGACCTAACCAAACACAGGTCCCTAGGCCCTTCGCATCATTTCTCTGCATGAAGAAGGAAAGGCAACGCTCTGCTCTCTCTTCGTTGCCCATGGAGATTGCCAGGCTTTCAACAGGCCTCCCGAACACAGGCCTAGCAGGTCTCAGGTGTAATGCAAAAGGTCCCCACTGCTGAACCACTGCTGCCACGAAAAAACGCTGTGTTTATTGGTCATACTGGGAACCCTTACCCGCCGTCTCTCTCTGCCAAGCAGAAGGCCGACTACAGAGGCAGCCCGACAAACGTACAGTTTGCCCCTGAACGCTACCTCGGCTTTTCTGAGCTACAAGGACCATTTGGCCTATCCCCGGGAATTATGTCCTTGAAGCCATTCAGCCCATGCAGGACCCCCTTGGCGCCAAAGTTTTATCAGGGAAGGTCCAGCGTGCTGCTTGAGTCTCTCTTGGTTGGTCAGAAACTCCGGGTGCATGCGCTGGGTTCGATTTTGATATTGGTTACCTAGAGCCAAGAGCATTACTTTGCCAGCGGGAGAGCTGAGAGTGCGGCCTCAAAGTGTCCTGAGACACAGTGTGGCTGCTCGTGTTCTCTTCACAAGTAGAAAGGCTATGTGAGGGAAAGGGAGCTCTCCTAGAGAAACACTCTGTTTTCTGAAGCGTGCAGGAGGCCTCCCGGCGCCCTACATACATAAAGGGAACACTATGCTGTTCCACAAGGACCCAAGGAAGGTTCAGGTATTCCATCCACGCCCTGATGCGTGCAGAGGCTTTCCACGAAACCTTAGGCAAGTAGTGCATGAATGTTCGTGTGCCTTTCCCTGGACCCCCGCCGCCTCAGCATGTCCCCTGGAAGAACACTGTGTCCCGAGTCCTCTTCTAGGCCCCCTGAGCACCGTGCCGCTAGCAAAGCCCTCCGGCTCATCTCTTTGCATGCCGAGTGAGAGGCAACACACTCTTTTCTTTGCTGGATAGCTAGATAGCCAAGACATTCAAAAGTGCTCCCTGAACAGAGGTGTAGAAGGTCTTAGGTGTAATGCCTAATGTATCTCTCAGTGCTGCCGCTGAGGAGCAAGGAGAAAGCCGGTGCGTAGCGTTCTTTCTGGGTGTACTTAGCTACCGGCTCTTTCTGGCGAGCAGTAACTCGACTTTAGATGCAGTCTGGAAAAGGGACGGTTTCCCCCTGCACACTGCTAGGCTTTTGGCAGCGGCAGGGACACCTAACTCACTCGACCTAGCCCCTCTAATATTTCGTGCCATTCGCACAGTGCGCCACACCCCGGCTACAAAGTTATTCAGAGGAGGTGCCGCAGTCCTCCTTGGGTCCCTTTCGGTTCGGGAGAACCTATACGTACGTGGGCTGTGTTCAACTTTGAGATTGGGACCTTCAGAGCACTCTAGTACCTCCCAACTGGAAAGAAGGATGGTTCAACGTGAAAGCTGCCTGGAATACAGTGCTCTGTCAGCCCACGCTTGCATGCTGGCATGTCTTTGGAAGGAAAGTGGGCTTTTCTTGAGAGACAGAGCGTGTTTCCACTTCCACTCCAGAGGCATCCCAGGCTCGCCTGCACATGAAAGGAAAACTACGCTGAGCGCCAAGCTGAAGGCAAGGTCCGGGCATTGCATCCACAGCGCCGGGCAGGCAGGCAGCATTTCCCAGCAAGCCTCACTCAAAGCAGTGGCTACACGCTAGTGTGCTTTTCAGGACTCCTGGGACTCCCGCGTCCTCACCACGTCTCATGGAAACACAGTGTGTACCGGATGCCACTTCTTAGGCGACCTACCAACATACAGGGACCTAGGCCCTTCGGATCATCTCTTGGAATGAAGAGTGAAAGGCAAAACTCCGCTCTCTTGGTCGCACAGTTGGATTGCCAGTCTTTCAAAAGTCCTCCCGAGCACAGGTCTAGCAGGTCTTAGGTGTACTGCAAGTGGTCCCCGCTGCTGAACCAGAACTGCAATGAAAAAAACCCTCTGCTTGCTGTTCATCCTGGGAACGCCAACCTGCCCTCGCTCGCCAAGCAGACAGTCGACTTTAGATGCAGCCTGACACACGGACTTGTTGCCCCTGCAACACTGCCTAAGCTTCTGTAAGAGAAAAGGACGCTTTGGCCTAAGCCAAGGAATTATGTCGGTCACGCCACTCAGCCCAAGCAGAACTCCCTTCGTGCCAGAGTTTTATCAGGGAAGGTCCAGGGTGCGGCGTGAGTCTCTTTTCGTTGCTCAGAAACTACCCGTACATGGGCTGTGTGCCAAGTCTGGCATAGGGACCTAAGGAGGAAAGCGTTATTTTCCCAACGGGAAAGCAGGCCACCTGCGGCCTCAAATTTCAGTGAAAACCAATGCTGTTGCCCGTCATCTCTTCACAGTGGCAATGCCGACTGAGGGAAAGGCAGCTTTCCTCGATTAACACAGTGTTTCCTATTCGTGGCAGGAGGCCTCCAGCAGCCCTCTTCACATAACGGGGAAACCAGACCTGTCCCCCAGGCTCAACGTAATGTCCGGGTTTCCATCCACGGGTGGCCGTGTACAAACGATTTCCATGACCCCGGTAGGGAAAGTAGGGCATTAAGGCCAGTGTGCCCTTCCTAGGACTCCCGCCGCCTCACCGCGTCCCTTGGAAGAACGCTGTGTGCTCAGTGACTCTTCTTGGCCGACTGAGCACCGTGCCGCTACCTGGGTACTCCGGATCGTCTCTTTGAGTGCGCTGTGAAAGGCAAGGCAGTGTTTTCTTCGTTGGATCGATAGACTGACAAATCTTCCAAATGTGCCCCGACCAGAGTTCTGGAGAGTCCTCGGTGTAATGCCAGTGGCTCTCAGGGCTGACCCTGAGCTGCAGTGAAACAACTCTGTGCTTCGTGTTCCTTCTCCCTTTACACACCTGCCGTCTCTCTCTCTGCCAAGCAGAAACACGACTTTTAGATGCAGCCGGGAAAAGCAACACTCTCCTCCTGAGCCCTGCTAGTCTTTTGGCAGGTTCAAGGCCACCTAGACCTCCCTAGCGCCTTAAATCGCTTAGGTCATTCGCACAGTGCAAATCTCCCTGCCTAAATAAAACATTATTCTGAGAAGGTAGCACAGTGCTTCTGGTGCCTCTTTTGGTTCTTCAGAAACGACACGTACGTGGGCTGGGTTCAACTTTGATTCTGGGACCTTATGAGAAACGGAGGAATTCCCTAGTTGAACGAGGAATCCTCGTAGCCTCCAAGGTGCCTACATACGGCGTTCTGCGAGTCCTTCCTTGCGTGCTGGAATGGGTCTCAAAGGAAAGGTGCTGCTTTACAGGAAAGACAAAAGGTGTTTCCACTTCCTTGCCTGAGGCATGCCAGAGGCCCCTTTACATAAAGGGCGCTCTACACTGATCACGCAGATCAAAGCAAAGTCCAGGACGGCATCCACAATGCTGGCAGGCATGCAGCATTTGCCCAGAAGCCTTAGTCATGGCAGTGGCTTAACGCTCGTGTGCCGTTCAGGACTCCTAGGACTCCTGGGTCCTCACCACCTGGGCGTGGAAAAACGCTGTGTACCCAATGTCTCTTCTTAGGTGACCTAACCAAACACAGGTCCCTAGGCCCTTCGCATCATTTCTCTGCATGAAGAAGGAAAGGCAACGCTCTGCTCTCTCTTCGTTGCCCATGGAGATTGCCAGGCTTTCAACAGGCCTCCCGAACACAGGCCTAGCAGGTCTCAGGTGTAATGCAAAAGGTCCCCACTGCTGAACCACTGCTGCCACGAAAAAACGCTGTGTTTATTGGTCATACTGGGAACCCTTACCCGCCGTCTCTCTCTGCCAAGCAGAAGGCCGACTACAGAGGCAGCCCGACAAACGTACAGTTTGCCCCTGAACGCTACCTCGGCTTTTCTGAGCTACAAGGACCATTTGGCCTATCCCCGGGAATTATGTCCTTGAAGCCATTCAGCCCATGCAGGACCCCCTTGGCGCCAAAGTTTTATCAGGGAAGGTCCAGCGTGCTGCTTGAGTCTCTCTTGGTTGGTCAGAAACTCCGGGTGCATGCGCTGGGTTCGATTTTGATATTGGTTACCTAGAGCCAAGAGCATTACTTTGCCAGCGGGAGAGCTGAGAGTGCGGCCTCAAAGTGTCCTGAGACACAGTGTGGCTGCTCGTGTTCTCTTCACAAGTAGAAAGGCTATGTGAGGGAAAGGGAGCTCTCCTAGAGAAACACTCTGTTTTCTGAAGCGTGCAGGAGGCCTCCCGGCGCCCTACATACATAAAGGGAACACTATGCTGTTCCACAAGGACCCAAGGAAGGTTCAGGTATTCCATCCACGCCCTGATGCGTGCAGAGGCTTTCCACGAAACCTTAGGCAAGTAGTGCATGAATGTTCGTGTGCCTTTCCCTGGACCCCCGCCGCCTCAGCATGTCCCCTGGAAGAACACTGTGTCCCGAGTCCTCTTCTAGGCCCCCTGAGCACCGTGCCGCTAGCAAAGCCCTCCGGCTCATCTCTTTGCATGCCGAGTGAGAGGCAACACACTCTTTTCTTTGCTGGATAGCTAGATAGCCAAGACATTCAAAAGTGCTCCCTGAACAGAGGTGTAGAAGGTCTTAGGTGTAATGCCTAATGTATCTCTCAGTGCTGCCGCTGAGGAGCAAGGAGAAAGCCGGTGCGTAGCGTTCTTTCTGGGTGTACTTAGCTACCGGCTCTTTCTGGCGAGCAGTAACTCGACTTTAGATGCAGTCTGGAAAAGGGACGGTTTCCCCCTGCACACTGCTAGGCTTTTGGCAGCGGCAGGGACACCTAACTCACTCGACCTAGCCCCTCTAATATTTCGTGCCATTCGCACAGTGCGCCACACCCCGGCTACAAAGTTATTCAGAGGAGGTGCCGCAGTCCTCCTTGGGTCCCTTTCGGTTCGGGAGAACCTATACGTACGTGGGCTGTGTTCAACTTTGAGATTGGGACCTTCAGAGCACTCTAGTACCTCCCAACTGGAAAGAAGGATGGTTCAACGTGAAAGCTGCCTGGAATACAGTGCTCTGTCAGCCCACGCTTGCATGCTGGCATGTCTTTGGAAGGAAAGTGGGCTTTTCTTGAGAGACAGAGCGTGTTTCCACTTCCACTCCAGAGGCATCCCAGGCTCGCCTGCACATGAAAGGAAAACTACGCTGAGCGCCAAGCTGAAGGCAAGGTCCGGGCATTGCATCCACAGCGCCGGGCAGGCAGGCAGCATTTCCCAGCAAGCCTCACTCAAAGCAGTGGCTACACGCTAGTGTGCTTTTCAGGACTCCTGGGACTCCCGCGTCCTCACCACGTCTCATGGAAACACAGTGTGTACCGGATGCCACTTCTTAGGCGACCTACCAACATACAGGGACCTAGGCCCTTCGGATCATCTCTTGGAATGAAGAGTGAAAGGCAAAACTCCGCTCTCTTGGTCGCACAGTTGGATTGCCAGTCTTTCAAAAGTCCTCCCGAGCACAGGTCTAGCAGGTCTTAGGTGTACTGCAAGTGGTCCCCGCTGCTGAACCAGAACTGCAATGAAAAAAACCCTCTGCTTGCTGTTCATCCTGGGAACGCCAACCTGCCCTCGCTCGCCAAGCAGACAGTCGACTTTAGATGCAGCCTGACACACGGACTTGTTGCCCCTGCAACACTGCCTAAGCTTCTGTAAGAGAAAAGGACGCTTTGGCCTAAGCCAAGGAATTATGTCGGTCACGCCACTCAGCCCAAGCAGAACTCCCTTCGTGCCAGAGTTTTATCAGGGAAGGTCCAGGGTGCGGCGTGAGTCTCTTTTCGTTGCTCAGAAACTACCCGTACATGGGCTGTGTGCCAAGTCTGGCATAGGGACCTAAGGAGGAAAGCGTTATTTTCCCAACGGGAAAGCAGGCCACCTGCGGCCTCAAATTTCAGTGAAAACCAATGCTGTTGCCCGTCATCTCTTCACAGTGGCAATGCCGACTGAGGGAAAGGCAGCTTTCCTCGATTAACACAGTGTTTCCTATTCGTGGCAGGAGGCCTCCAGCAGCCCTCTTCACATAACGGGGAAACCAGACCTGTCCCCCAGGCTCAACGTAATGTCCGGGTTTCCATCCACGGGTGGCCGTGTACAAACGATTTCCATGACCCCGGTAGGGAAAGTAGGGCATTAAGGCCAGTGTGCCCTTCCTAGGACTCCCGCCGCCTCACCGCGTCCCTTGGAAGAACGCTGTGTGCTCAGTGACTCTTCTTGGCCGACTGAGCACCGTGCCGCTACCTGGGTACTCCGGATCGTCTCTTTGAGTGCGCTGTGAAAGGCAAGGCAGTGTTTTCTTCGTTGGATCGATAGACTGACAAATCTTCCAAATGTGCCCCGACCAGAGTTCTGGAGAGTCCTCGGTGTAATGCCAGTGGCTCTCAGGGCTGACCCTGAGCTGCAGTGAAACAACTCTGTGCTTCGTGTTCCTTCTCCCTTTACACACCTGCCGTCTCTCTCTCTGCCAAGCAGAAACACGACTTTTAGATGCAGCCGGGAAAAGCAACACTCTCCTCCTGAGCCCTGCTAGTCTTTTGGCAGGTTCAAGGCCACCTAGACCTCCCTAGCGCCTTAAATCGCTTAGGTCATTCGCACAGTGCAAATCTCCCTGCCTAAATAAAACATTATTCTGAGAAGGTAGCACAGTGCTTCTGGTGCCTCTTTTGGTTCTTCAGAAACGACACGTACGTGGGCTGGGTTCAACTTTGATTCTGGGACCTTATGAGAAACGGAGGAATTCCCTAGTTGAACGAGGAATCCTCGTAGCCTCCAAGGTGCCTACATACGGCGTTCTGCGAGTCCTTCCTTGCGTGCTGGAATGGGTCTCAAAGGAAAGGGTGCTTTACAGGAAAGACAAAAGGTGTTTCCACTTCCTTGCCTGAGGCATGCCAGAGGCCCCTTTACATAAAGGGCGCTCTACACTGATCACGCAGATCAAAGCAAAGTCCAGGACGGCATCCACAATGCTGGCAGGCATGCAGCATTTGCCCAGAAGCCTTAGTCATGGCAGTGGCTTAACGCTCGTGTGCCGTTCAGGACTCCTAGGACTCCTGGGTCCTCACCACCTGGGCGTGGAAAAACGCTGTGTACCCAATGTCTCTTCTTAGGTGACCTAACCAAACACAGGTCCCTAGGCCCTTCGCATCATTTCTCTGCATGAAGAAGGAAAGGCAACGCTCTGCTCTCTCTTCGTTGCCCATGGAGATTGCCAGGCTTTCAACAGGCCTCCCGAACACAGGCCTAGCAGGTCTCAGGTGTAATGCAGAAGGTCCCCACTGCTGAACCACTGCTGCCACGAAAAAACGCTGTGTTTATTGGTCATACTGGGAACCCTTACCCGCCGTCTCTCTCTGCCAAGCAGAAGGCCGACTACAGAGGCAGCCCGACAAACGTACAGTTTGCCCCTGAACGCTACCTCGGCTTTTCTGAGCTACAAGGACCATTTGGCCTATCCCCGGGAATTATGTCCTTGAAGCCATTCAGCCCATGCAGGACCCCCTTGGCGCCAAAGTTTTATCAGGGAAGGTCCAGCGTGCTGCTTGAGTCTCTCTTGGTTGGTCAGAAACTCCGGGTGCATGCGCTGGGTTCGATTTTGATATTGGTTACCTAGAGCCAAGAGCATTACTTTGCCAGCGGGAGAGCTGAGAGTGCGGCCTCAAAGTGTCCTGAGACACAGTGTGGCTGCTCGTGTTCTCTTCACAAGTAGAAAGGCTATGTGAGGGAAAGGGAGCTCTCCTAGAGAAACACTCTGTTTTCTGAAGCGTGCAGGAGGCCTCCCGGCGCCCTACATACATAAAGGGAACACTATGCTGTTCCACAAGGACCCAAGGAAGGTTCAGGTATTCCATCCACGCCCTGATGCGTGCAGAGGCTTTCCACGAAACCTTAGGCAAGTAGTGCATGAATGTTCGTGTGCCTTTCCCTGGACCCCCGCCGCCTCAGCATGTCCCCTGGAAGAACACTGTGTCCCGAGTCCTCTTCTAGGCCCCCTGAGCACCGTGCCGCTAGCAAAGCCCTCCGGCTCATCTCTTTGCATGCCGAGTGAGAGGCAACACACTCTTTTCTTTGCTGGATAGCTAGATAGCCAAGACATTCAAAAGTGCTCCCTGAACAGAGGTGTAGAAGGTCTTAGGTGTAATGCCTAATGTATCTCTCAGTGCTGCCGCTGAGGAGCAAGGAGAAAGCCGGTGCGTAGCGTTCTTTCTGGGTGTACTTAGCTACCGGCTCTTTCTGGCGAGCAGTAACTCGACTTTAGATGCAGTCTGGAAAAGGGACGGTTTCCCCCTGCACACTGCTAGGCTTTTGGCAGCGGCAGGGACACCTAACTCACTCGACCTAGCCCCTCTAATATTTCGTGCCATTCGCACAGTGCGCCACACCCCGGCTACAAAGTTATTCAGAGGAGGTGCCGCAGTCCTCCTTGGGTCCCTTTCGGTTCGGGAGAACCTATACGTACGTGGGCTGTGTTCAACTTTGAGATTGGGACCTTCAGAGCACTCTAGTACCTCCCAACTGGAAAGAAGGATGGTTCAACGTGAAAGCTGCCTGGAATACAGTGCTCTGTCAGCCCACGCTTGCATGCTGGCATGTCTTTGGAAGGAAAGTGGGCTTTTCTTGAGAGACAGAGCGTGTTTCCACTTCCACTCCAGAGGCATCCCAGGCTCGCCTGCACATGAAAGGAAAACTACGCTGAGCGCCAAGCTGAAGGCAAGGTCCGGGCATTGCATCCACAGCGCCGGGCAGGCAGGCAGCATTTCCCAGCAAGCCTCACTCAAAGCAGTGGCTACACGCTAGTGTGCTTTTCAGGACTCCTGGGACTCCCGCGTCCTCACCACGTCTCATGGAAACACAGTGTGTACCGGATGCCACTTCTTAGGCGACCTACCAACATACAGGGACCTAGGCCCTTCGGATCATCTCTTGGAATGAAGAGTGAAAGGCAAAACTCCGCTCTCTTGGTCGCACAGTTGGATTGCCAGTCTTTCAAAAGTCCTCCCGAGCACAGGTCTAGCAGGTCTTAGGTGTACTGCAAGTGGTCCCCGCTGCTGAACCAGAACTGCAATGAAAAAAACCCTCTGCTTGCTGTTCATCCTGGGAACGCCAACCTGCCCTCGCTCGCCAAGCAGACAGTCGACTTTAGATGCAGCCTGACACACGGACTTGTTGCCCCTGCAACACTGCCTAAGCTTCTGTAAGAGAAAAGGACGCTTTGGCCTAAGCCAAGGAATTATGTCGGTCACGCCACTCAGCCCAAGCAGAACTCCCTTCGTGCCAGAGTTTTATCAGGGAAGGTCCAGGGTGCGGCGTGAGTCTCTTTTCGTTGCTCAGAAACTACCCGTACATGGGCTGTGTGCCAAGTCTGGCATAGGGACCTAAGGAGGAAAGCGTTATTTTCCCAACGGGAAAGCAGGCCACCTGCGGCCTCAAATTTCAGTGAAAACCAATGCTGTTGCCCGTCATCTCTTCACAGTGGCAATGCCGACTGAGGGAAAGGCAGCTTTCCTCGATTAACACAGTGTTTCCTATTCGTGGCAGGAGGCCTCCAGCAGCCCTCTTCACATAACGGGGAAACCAGACCTGTCCCCCAGGCTCAACGTAATGTCCGGGTTTCCATCCACGGGTGGCCGTGTACAAACGATTTCCATGACCCCGGTAGGGAAAGTAGGGCATTAAGGCCAGTGTGCCCTTCCTAGGACTCCCGCCGCCTCACCGCGTCCCTTGGAAGAACGCTGTGTGCTCAGTGACTCTTCTTGGCCGACTGAGCACCGTGCCGCTACCTGGGTACTCCGGATCGTCTCTTTGAGTGCGCTGTGAAAGGCAAGGCAGTGTTTTCTTCGTTGGATCGATAGACTGACAAATCTTCCAAATGTGCCCCGACCAGAGTTCTGGAGAGTCCTCGGTGTAATGCCAGTGGCTCTCAGGGCTGACCCTGAGCTGCAGTGAAACAACTCTGTGCTTCGTGTTCCTTCTCCCTTTACACACCTGCCGTCTCTCTCTCTGCCAAGCAGAAACACGACTTTTAGATGCAGCCGGGAAAAGCAACACTCTCCTCCTGAGCCCTGCTAGTCTTTTGGCAGGTTCAAGGCCACCTAGACCTCCCTAGCGCCTTAAATCGCTTAGGTCATTCGCACAGTGCAAATCTCCCTGCCTAAATAAAACATTATTCTGAGAAGGTAGCACAGTGCTTCTGGTGCCTCTTTTGGTTCTTCAGAAACGACACGTACGTGGGCTGGGTTCAACTTTGATTCTGGGACCTTATGAGAAACGGAGGAATTCCCTAGTTGAACGAGGAATCCTCGTAGCCTCCAAGGTGCCTACATACGGCGTTCTGCGAGTCCTTCCTTGCGTGCTGGAATGGGTCTCAAAGGAAAGGGTGCTGCTTTACAGGAAAGACAAAAGGTGTTTCCACTTCCTTGCCTGAGGCATGCCAGAGGCCCCTTTACATAAAGGGCGCTCTACACTGATCACGCAGATCAAAGCAAAGTCCAGGACGGCATCCACAATGCTGGCAGGCATGCAGCATTTGCCCAGAAGCCTTAGTCATGGCAGTGGCTTAACGCTCGTGTGCCGTTCAGGACTCCTAGGACTCCTGGGTCCTCACCACCTGGGCGTGGAAAAACGCTGTGTACCCAATGTCTCTTCTTAGGTGACCTAACCAAACACAGGTCCCTAGGCCCTTCGCATCATTTCTCTGCATGAAGAAGGAAAGGCAACGCTCTGCTCTCTCTTCGTTGCCCATGGAGATTGCCAGGCTTTCAACAGGCCTCCCGAACACAGGCCTAGCAGGTCTCAGGTGTAATGCAGAAGGTCCCCACTGCTGAACCACTGCTGCCACGAAAAAACGCTGTGTTTATTGGTCATACTGGGAACCCTTACCCGCCGTCTCTCTCTGCCAAGCAGAAGGCCGACTACAGAGGCAGCCCGACAAACGTACAGTTTGCCCCTGAACGCTACCTCGGCTTTTCTGAGCTACAAGGACCATTTGGCCTATCCCCGGGAATTATGTCCTTGAAGCCATTCAGCCCATGCAGGACCCCCTTGGCGCCAAAGTTTTATCAGGGAAGGTCCAGCGTGCTGCTTGAGTCTCTCTTGGTTGGTCAGAAACTCCGGGTGCATGCGCTGGGTTCGATTTTGATATTGGTTACCTAGAGCCAAGAGCATTACTTTGCCAGCGGGAGAGCTGAGAGTGCGGCCTCAAAGTGTCCTGAGACACAGTGTGGCTGCTCGTGTTCTCTTCACAAGTAGAAAGGCTATGTGAGGGAAAGGGAGCTCTCCTAGAGAAACACTCTGTTTTCTGAAGCGTGCAGGAGGCCTCCCGGCGCCCTACATACATAAAGGGAACACTATGCTGTTCCACAAGGACCCAAGGAAGGTTCAGGTATTCCATCCACGCCCTGATGCGTGCAGAGGCTTTCCACGAAACCTTAGGCCAGTAGTGCATGAATGTTCGTGTGCCTTTCCCTGGACCCCCGCCGCCTCAGCATGTCCCCTGGAAGAACACTGTGTCCCGAGTCCTCTTCTAGGCCCCCTGAGCACCGTGCCGCTAGCAAAGCCCTCCGGCTCATCTCTTTGCATGCCGAGTGAGAGGCAACACACTCTTTTCTTTGCTGGATAGCTAGATAGCCAAGACATTCAAAAGTGCTCCCTGAACAGAGGTGTAGAAGGTCTTAGGTGTAATGCCTAATGTATCTCTCAGTGCTGCCGCTGAGGAGCAAGGAGAAAGCCGGTGCGTAGCGTTCTTTCTGGGTGTACTTAGCTACCGGCTCTTTCTGGCGAGCAGTAACTCGACTTTAGATGCAGTCTGGAAAAGGGACGGTTTCCCCCTGCACACTGCTAGGCTTTTGGCAGCGGCAGGGACACCTAACTCACTCGACCTAGCCCCTCTAATATTTCGTGCCATTCGCACAGTGCGCCACACCCCGGCTACAAAGTTATTCAGAGGAGGTGCCGCAGTCCTCCTTGGGTCCCTTTCGGTTCGGGAGAACCTATACGTACGTGGGCTGTGTTCAACTTTGAGATTGGGACCTTCAGAGCACTCTAGTACCTCCCAACTGGAAAGAAGGATGGTTCAACGTGAAAGCTGCCTGGAATACAGTGCTCTGTCAGCCCACGCTTGCATGCTGGCATGTCTTTGGAAGGAAAGTGGGCTTTTCTTGAGAGACAGAGCGTGTTTCCACTTCCACTCCAGAGGCATCCCAGGCTCGCCTGCACATGAAAGGAAAACTACGCTGAGCGCCAAGCTGAAGGCAAGGTCCGGGCATTGCATCCACAGCGCCGGGCAGGCAGGCAGCATTTCCCAGCAAGCCTCACTCAAAGCAGTGGCTACACGCTAGTGTGCTTTTCAGGACTCCTGGGACTCCCGCGTCCTCACCACGTCTCATGGAAACACAGTGTGTACCGGATGCCACTTCTTAGGCGACCTACCAACATACAGGGACCTAGGCCCTTCGGATCATCTCTTGGAATGAAGAGTGAAAGGCAAAACTCCGCTCTCTTGGTCGCACAGTTGGATTGCCAGTCTTTCAAAAGTCCTCCCGAGCACAGGTCTAGCAGGTCTTAGGTGTACTGCAAGTGGTCCCCGCTGCTGAACCAGAACTGCAATGAAAAAAACCCTCTGCTTGCTGTTCATCCTGGGAACGCCAACCTGCCCTCGCTCGCCAAGCAGACAGTCGACTTTAGATGCAGCCTGACACACGGACTTGTTGCCCCTGCAACACTGCCTAAGCTTCTGTAAGAGAAAAGGACGCTTTGGCCTAAGCCAAGGAATTATGTCGGTCACGCCACTCAGCCCAAGCAGAACTCCCTTCGTGCCAGAGTTTTATCAGGGAAGGTCCAGGGTGCGGCGTGAGTCTCTTTTCGTTGCTCAGAAACTACCCGTACATGGGCTGTGTGCCAAGTCTGGCATAGGGACCTAAGGAGGAAAGCGTTATTTTCCCAACGGGAAAGCAGGCCACCTGCGGCCTCAAATTTCAGTGAAAACCAATGCTGTTGCCCGTCATCTCTTCACAGTGGCAATGCCGACTGAGGGAAAGGCAGCTTTCCTCGATTAACACAGTGTTTCCTATTCGTGGCAGGAGGCCTCCAGCAGCCCTCTTCACATAACGGGGAAACCAGACCTGTCCCCCAGGCTCAACGTAATGTCCGGGTTTCCATCCACGGGTGGCCGTGTACAAACGATTTCCATGACCCCGGTAGGGAAAGTAGGGCATTAAGGCCAGTGTGCCCTTCCTAGGACTCCCGCCGCCTCACCGCGTCCCTTGGAAGAACGCTGTGTGCTCAGTGACTCTTCTTGGCCGACTGAGCACCGTGCCGCTACCTGGGTACTCCGGATCGTCTCTTTGAGTGCGCTGTGAAAGGCAAGGCAGTGTTTTCTTCGTTGGATCGATAGACTGACAAATCTTCCAAATGTGCCCCGACCAGAGTTCTGGAGAGTCCTCGGTGTAATGCCAGTGGCTCTCAGGGCTGACCCTGAGCTGCAGTGAAACAACTCTGTGCTTCGTGTTCCTTCTCCCTTTACACACCTGCCGTCTCTCTCTCTGCCAAGCAGAAACACGACTTTTAGATGCAGCCGGGAAAAGCAACACTCTCCTCCTGAGCCCTGCTAGTCTTTTGGCAGGTTCAAGGCCACCTAGACCTCCCTAGCGCCTTAAATCGCTTAGGTCATTCGCACAGTGCAAATCTCCCTGCCTAAATAAAACATTATTCTGAGAAGGTAGCACAGTGCTTCTGGTGCCTCTTTTGGTTCTTCAGAAACGACACGTACGTGGGCTGGGTTCAACTTTGATTCTGGGACCTTATGAGAAACGGAGGAATTCCCTAGTTGAACGAGGAATCCTCGTAGCCTCCAAGGTGCCTACATACGGCGTTCTGCGAGTCCTTCCTTGCGTGCTGGAATGGGTCTCAAAGGAAAGGGTGCTTTACAGGAAAGACAAAAGGTGTTTCCACTTCCTTGCCTGAGGCATGCCAGAGGCCCCTTTACATAAAGGGCGCTCTACACTGATCACGCAGATCAAAGCAAAGTCCAGGACGGCATCCACAATGCTGGCAGGCATGCAGCATTTGCCCAGAAGCCTTAGTCATGGCAGTGGCTTAACGCTCGTGTGCCGTTCAGGACTCCTAGGACTCCTGGGTCCTCACCACCTGGGCGTGGAAAAACGCTGTGTACCCAATGTCTCTTCTTAGGTGACCTAACCAAACACAGGTCCCTAGGCCCTTCGCATCATTTCTCTGCATGAAGAAGGAAAGGCAACGCTCTGCTCTCTCTTCGTTGCCCATGGAGATTGCCAGGCTTTCAACAGGCCTCCCGAACACAGGCCTAGCAGGTCTCAGGTGTAATGCAAAAGGTCCCCACTGCTGAACCACTGCTGCCACGAAAAAACGCTGTGTTTATTGGTCATACTGGGAACCCTTACCCGCCGTCTCTCTCTGCCAAGCAGAAGGCCGACTACAGAGGCAGCCCGACAAACGTACAGTTTGCCCCTGAACGCTACCTCGGCTTTTCTGAGCTACAAGGACCATTTGGCCTATCCCCGGGAATTATGTCCTTGAAGCCATTCAGCCCATGCAGGACCCCCTTGGCGCCAAAGTTTTATCAGGGAAGGTCCAGCGTGCTGCTTGAGTCTCTCTTGGTTGGTCAGAAACTCCGGGTGCATGCGCTGGGTTCGATTTTGATATTGGTTACCTAGAGCCAAGAGCATTACTTTGCCAGCGGGAGAGCTGAGAGTGCGGCCTCAAAGTGTCCTGAGACACAGTGTGGCTGCTCGTGTTCTCTTCACAAGTAGAAAGGCTATGTGAGGGAAAGGGAGCTCTCCTAGAGAAACACTCTGTTTTCTGAAGCGTGCAGGAGGCCTCCCGGCGCCCTACATACATAAAGGGAACACTATGCTGTTCCACAAGGACCCAAGGAAGGTTCAGGTATTCCATCCACGCCCTGATGCGTGCAGAGGCTTTCCACGAAACCTTAGGCAAGTAGTGCATGAATGTTCGTGTGCCTTTCCCTGGACCCCCGCCGCCTCAGCATGTCCCCTGGAAGAACACTGTGTCCCGAGTCCTCTTCTAGGCCCCCTGAGCACCGTGCCGCTAGCAAAGCCCTCCGGCTCATCTCTTTGCATGCCGAGTGAGAGGCAACACACTCTTTTCTTTGCTGGATAGCTAGATAGCCAAGACATTCAAAAGTGCTCCCTGAACAGAGGTGTAGAAGGTCTTAGGTGTAATGCCTAATGTATCTCTCAGTGCTGCCGCTGAGGAGCAAGGAGAAAGCCGGTGCGTAGCGTTCTTTCTGGGTGTACTTAGCTACCGGCTCTTTCTGGCGAGCAGTAACTCGACTTTAGATGCAGTCTGGAAAAGGGACGGTTTCCCCCTGCACACTGCTAGGCTTTTGGCAGCGGCAGGGACACCTAACTCACTCGACCTAGCCCCTCTAATATTTCGTGCCATTCGCACAGTGCGCCACACCCCGGCTACAAAGTTATTCAGAGGAGGTGCCGCAGTCCTCCTTGGGTCCCTTTCGGTTCGGGAGAACCTATACGTACGTGGGCTGTGTTCAACTTTGAGATTGGGACCTTCAGAGCACTCTAGTACCTCCCAACTGGAAAGAAGGATGGTTCAACGTGAAAGCTGCCTGGAATACAGTGCTCTGTCAGCCCACGCTTGCATGCTGGCATGTCTTTGGAAGGAAAGTGGGCTTTTCTTGAGAGACAGAGCGTGTTTCCACTTCCACTCCAGAGGCATCCCAGGCTCGCCTGCACATGAAAGGAAAACTACGCTGAGCGCCAAGCTGAAGGCAAGGTCCGGGCATTGCATCCACAGCGCCGGGCAGGCAGGCAGCATTTCCCAGCAAGCCTCACTCAAAGCAGTGGCTACACGCTAGTGTGCTTTTCAGGACTCCTGGGACTCCCGCGTCCTCACCACGTCTCATGGAAACACAGTGTGTACCGGATGCCACTTCTTAGGCGACCTACCAACATACAGGGACCTAGGCCCTTCGGATCATCTCTTGGAATGAAGAGTGAAAGGCAAAACTCCGCTCTCTTGGTCGCACAGTTGGATTGCCAGTCTTTCAAAAGTCCTCCCGAGCACAGGTCTAGCAGGTCTTAGGTGTACTGCAAGTGGTCCCCGCTGCTGAACCAGAACTGCAATGAAAAAAACCCTCTGCTTGCTGTTCATCCTGGGAACGCCAACCTGCCCTCGCTCGCCAAGCAGACAGTCGACTTTAGATGCAGCCTGACACACGGACTTGTTGCCCCTGCAACACTGCCTAAGCTTCTGTAAGAGAAAAGGACGCTTTGGCCTAAGCCAAGGAATTATGTCGGTCACGCCACTCAGCCCAAGCAGAACTCCCTTCGTGCCAGAGTTTTATCAGGGAAGGTCCAGGGTGCGGCGTGAGTCTCTTTTCGTTGCTCAGAAACTACCCGTACATGGGCTGTGTGCCAAGTCTGGCATAGGGACCTAAGGAGGAAAGCGTTATTTTCCCAACGGGAAAGCAGGCCACCTGCGGCCTCAAATTTCAGTGAAAACCAATGCTGTTGCCCGTCATCTCTTCACAGTGGCAATGCCGACTGAGGGAAAGGCAGCTTTCCTCGATTAACACAGTGTTTCCTATTCGTGGCAGGAGGCCTCCAGCAGCCCTCTTCACATAACGGGGAAACCAGACCTGTCCCCCAGGCTCAACGTAATGTCCGGGTTTCCATCCACGGGTGGCCGTGTACAAACGATTTCCATGACCCCGGTAGGGAAAGTAGGGCATTAAGGCCAGTGTGCCCTTCCTAGGACTCCCGCCGCCTCACCGCGTCCCTTGGAAGAACGCTGTGTGCTCAGTGACTCTTCTTGGCCGACTGAGCACCGTGCCGCTACCTGGGTACTCCGGATCGTCTCTTTGAGTGCGCTGTGAAAGGCAAGGCAGTGTTTTCTTCGTTGGATCGATAGACTGACAAATCTTCCAAATGTGCCCCGACCAGAGTTCTGGAGAGTCCTCGGTGTAATGCCAGTGGCTCTCAGGGCTGACCCTGAGCTGCAGTGAAACAACTCTGTGCTTCGTGTTCCTTCTCCCTTTACACACCTGCCGTCTCTCTCTCTGCCAAGCAGAAACACGACTTTTAGATGCAGCCGGGAAAAGCAACACTCTCCTCCTGAGCCCTGCTAGTCTTTTGGCAGGTTCAAGGCCACCTAGACCTCCCTAGCGCCTTAAATCGCTTAGGTCATTCGCACAGTGCAAATCT
Source organism: Balaenoptera physalus (assembly GCF_965194825.1). Taxonomy (NCBI): domain Eukaryota; kingdom Metazoa; phylum Chordata; class Mammalia; order Artiodactyla; family Balaenopteridae; genus Balaenoptera; species Balaenoptera physalus. The sequence continues at coordinate 96,279 of NW_028125383.1, forward strand.
CCCTGCCTAAATAAAACATTATTCTGAGAAGGTAGCACAGTGCTTCTGGTGCCTCTTTTGGTTCTTCAGAAACGACACGTACGTGGGCTGGGTTCAACTTTGATTCTGGGACCTTATGAGAAACGGAGGAATTCCCTAGTTGAACGAGGAATCCTCGTAGCCTCCAAGGTGCCTACATACGGCGTTCTGCGAGTCCTTCCTTGCGTGCTGGAATGGGTCTCAAAGGAAAGGGTGCTTTACAGGAAAGACAAAAGGTGTTTCCACTTCCTTGCCTGAGGCATGCCAGAGGCCCCTTTACATAAAGGGCGCTCTACACTGATCACGCAGATCAAAGCAAAGTCCAGGACGGCATCCACAATGCTGGCAGGCATGCAGCATTTGCCCAGAAGCCTTAGTCATGGCAGTGGCTTAACGCTCGTGTGCCGTTCAGGACTCCTAGGACTCCTGGGTCCTCACCACCTGGGCGTGGAAAAACGCTGTGTACCCAATGTCTCTTCTTAGGTGACCTAACCAAACACAGGTCCCTAGGCCCTTCGCATCATTTCTCTGCATGAAGAAGGAAAGGCAACGCTCTGCTCTCTCTTCGTTGCCCATGGAGATTGCCAGGCTTTCAACAGGCCTCCCGAACACAGGCCTAGCAGGTCTCAGGTGTAATGCAGAAGGTCCCCACTGCTGAACCACTGCTGCCACGAAAAAACGCTGTGTTTATTGGTCATACTGGGAACCCTTACCCGCCGTCTCTCTCTGCCAAGCAGAAGGCCGACTACAGAGGCAGCCCGACAAACGTACAGTTTGCCCCTGAACGCTACCTCGGCTTTTCTGAGCTACAAGGACCATTTGGCCTATCCCCGGGAATTATGTCCTTGAAGCCATTCAGCCCATGCAGGACCCCCTTGGCGCCAAAGTTTTATCAGGGAAGGTCCAGCGTGCTGCTTGAGTCTCTCTTGGTTGGTCAGAAACTCCGGGTGCATGCGCTGGGTTCGATTTTGATATTGGTTACCTAGAGCCAAGAGCATTACTTTGCCAGCGGGAGAGCTGAGAGTGCGGCCTCAAAGTGTCCTGAGACACAGTGTGGCTGCTCGTGTTCTCTTCACAAGTAGAAAGGCTATGTGAGGGAAAGGGAGCTCTCCTAGAGAAACACTCTGTTTTCTGAAGCGTGCAGGAGGCCTCCCGGCGCCCTACATACATAAAGGGAACACTATGCTGTTCCACAAGGACCCAAGGAAGGTTCAGGTATTCCATCCACGCCCTGATGCGTGCAGAGGCTTTCCACGAAACCTTAGGCAAGTAGTGCATGAATGTTCGTGTGCCTTTCCCTGGACCCCCGCCGCCTCAGCATGTCCCCTGGAAGAACACTGTGTCCCGAGTCCTCTTCTAGGCCCCCTGAGCACCGTGCCGCTAGCAAAGCCCTCCGGCTCATCTCTTTGCATGCCGAGTGAGAGGCAACACACTCTTTTCTTTGCTGGATAGCTAGATAGCCAAGACATTCAAAAGTGCTCCCTGAACAGAGGTGTAGAAGGTCTTAGGTGTAATGCCTAATGTATCTCTCAGTGCTGCCGCTGAGGAGCAAGGAGAAAGCCGGTGCGTAGCGTTCTTTCTGGGTGTACTTAGCTACCGGCTCTTTCTGGCGAGCAGTAACTCGACTTTAGATGCAGTCTGGAAAAGGGACGGTTTCCCCCTGCACACTGCTAGGCTTTTGGCAGCGGCAGGGACACCTAACTCACTCGACCTAGCCCCTCTAATATTTCGTGCCATTCGCACAGTGCGCCACACCCCGGCTACAAAGTTATTCAGAGGAGGTGCCGCAGTCCTCCTTGGGTCCCTTTCGGTTCGGGAGAACCTATACGTACGTGGGCTGTGTTCAACTTTGAGATTGGGACCTTCAGAGCACTCTAGTACCTCCCAACTGGAAAGAAGGATGGTTCAACGTGAAAGCTGCCTGGAATACAGTGCTCTGTCAGCCCACGCTTGCATGCTGGCATGTCTTTGGAAGGAAAGTGGGCTTTTCTTGAGAGACAGAGCGTGTTTCCACTTCCACTCCAGAGGCATCCCAGGCTCGCCTGCACATGAAAGGAAAACTACGCTGAGCGCCAAGCTGAAGGCAAGGTCCGGGCATTGCATCCACAGCGCCGGGCAGGCAGGCAGCATTTCCCAGCAAGCCTCACTCAAAGCAGTGGCTACACGCTAGTGTGCTTTTCAGGACTCCTGGGACTCCCGCGTCCTCACCACGTCTCATGGAAACACAGTGTGTACCGGATGCCACTTCTTAGGCGACCTACCAACATACAGGGACCTAGGCCCTTCGGATCATCTCTTGGAATGAAGAGTGAAAGGCAAAACTCCGCTCTCTTGGTCGCACAGTTGGATTGCCAGTCTTTCAAAAGTCCTCCCGAGCACAGGTCTAGCAGGTCTTAGGTGTACTGCAAGTGGTCCCCGCTGCTGAACCAGAACTGCAATGAAAAAAACCCTCTGCTTGCTGTTCATCCTGGGAACGCCAACCTGCCCTCGCTCGCCAAGCAGACAGTCGACTTTAGATGCAGCCTGACACACGGACTTGTTGCCCCTGCAACACTGCCTAAGCTTCTGTAAGAGAAAAGGACGCTTTGGCCTAAGCCAAGGAATTATGTCGGTCACGCCACTCAGCCCAAGCAGAACTCCCTTCGTGCCAGAGTTTTATCAGGGAAGGTCCAGGGTGCGGCGTGAGTCTCTTTTCGTTGCTCAGAAACTACCCGTACATGGGCTGTGTGCCAAGTCTGGCATAGGGACCTAAGGAGGAAAGCGTTATTTTCCCAACGGGAAAGCAGGCCACCTGCGGCCTCAAATTTCAGTGAAAACCAATGCTGTTGCCCGTCATCTCTTCACAGTGGCAATGCCGACTGAGGGAAAGGCAGCTTTCCTCGATTAACACAGTGTTTCCTATTCGTGGCAGGAGGCCTCCAGCAGCCCTCTTCACATAACGGGGAAACCAGACCTGTCCCCCAGGCTCAACGTAATGTCCGGGTTTCCATCCACGGGTGGCCGTGTACAAACGATTTCCATGACCCCGGTAGGGAAAGTAGGGCATTAAGGCCAGTGTGCCCTTCCTAGGACTCCCGCCGCCTCACCGCGTCCCTTGGAAGAACGCTGTGTGCTCAGTGACTCTTCTTGGCCGACTGAGCACCGTGCCGCTACCTGGGTACTCCGGATCGTCTCTTTGAGTGCGCTGTGAAAGGCAAGGCAGTGTTTTCTTCGTTGGATCGATAGACTGACAAATCTTCCAAATGTGCCCCGACCAGAGTTCTGGAGAGTCCTCGGTGTAATGCCAGTGGCTCTCAGGGCTGACCCTGAGCTGCAGTGAAACAACTCTGTGCTTCGTGTTCCTTCTCCCTTTACACACCTGCCGTCTCTCTCTCTGCCAAGCAGAAACACGACTTTTAGATGCAGCCGGGAAAAGCAACACTCTCCTCCTGAGCCCTGCTAGTCTTTTGGCAGGTTCAAGGCCACCTAGACCTCCCTAGCGCCTTAAATCGCTTAGGTCATTCGCACAGTGCAAATCTCCCTGCCTAAATAAAACATTATTCTGAGAAGGTAGCACAGTGCTTCTGGTGCCTCTTTTGGTTCTTCAGAAACGACACGTACGTGGGCTGGGTTCAACTTTGATTCTGGGACCTTATGAGAAACGGAGGAATTCCCTAGTTGAACGAGGAATCCTCGTAGCCTCCAAGGTGCCTACATACGGCGTTCTGCGAGTCCTTCCTTGCGTGCTGGAATGGGTCTCAAAGGAAAGGTGCTGCTTTACAGGAAAGACAAAAGGTGTTTCCACTTCCTTGCCTGAGGCATGCCAGAGGCCCCTTTACATAAAGGGCGCTCTACACTGATCACGCAGATCAAAGCAAAGTCCAGGACGGCATCCACAATGCTGGCAGGCATGCAGCATTTGCCCAGAAGCCTTAGTCATGGCAGTGGCTTAACGCTCGTGTGCCGTTCAGGACTCCTAGGACTCCTGGGTCCTCACCACCTGGGCGTGGAAAAACGCTGTGTACCCAATGTCTCTTCTTAGGTGACCTAACCAAACACAGGTCCCTAGGCCCTTCGCATCATTTCTCTGCATGAAGAAGGAAAGGCAACGCTCTGCTCTCTCTTCGTTGCCCATGGAGATTGCCAGGCTTTCAACAGGCCTCCCGAACACAGGCCTAGCAGGTCTCAGGTGTAATGCAAAAGGTCCCCACTGCTGAACCACTGCTGCCACGAAAAAACGCTGTGTTTATTGGTCATACTGGGAACCCTTACCCGCCGTCTCTCTCTGCCAAGCAGAAGGCCGACTACAGAGGCAGCCCGACAAACGTACAGTTTGCCCCTGAACGCTACCTCGGCTTTTCTGAGCTACAAGGACCATTTGGCCTATCCCCGGGAATTATGTCCTTGAAGCCATTCAGCCCATGCAGGACCCCCTTGGCGCCAAAGTTTTATCAGGGAAGGTCCAGCGTGCTGCTTGAGTCTCTCTTGGTTGGTCAGAAACTCCGGGTGCATGCGCTGGGTTCGATTTTGATATTGGTTACCTAGAGCCAAGAGCATTACTTTGCCAGCGGGAGAGCTGAGAGTGCGGCCTCAAAGTGTCCTGAGACACAGTGTGGCTGCTCGTGTTCTCTTCACAAGTAGAAAGGCTATGTGAGGGAAAGGGAGCTCTCCTAGAGAAACACTCTGTTTTCTGAAGCGTGCAGGAGGCCTCCCGGCGCCCTACATACATAAAGGGAACACTATGCTGTTCCACAAGGACCCAAGGAAGGTTCAGGTATTCCATCCACGCCCTGATGCGTGCAGAGGCTTTCCACGAAACCTTAGGCAAGTAGTGCATGAATGTTCGTGTGCCTTTCCCTGGACCCCCGCCGCCTCAGCATGTCCCCTGGAAGAACACTGTGTCCCGAGTCCTCTTCTAGGCCCCCTGAGCACCGTGCCGCTAGCAAAGCCCTCCGGCTCATCTCTTTGCATGCCGAGTGAGAGGCAACACACTCTTTTCTTTGCTGGATAGCTAGATAGCCAAGACATTCAAAAGTGCTCCCTGAACAGAGGTGTAGAAGGTCTTAGGTGTAATGCCTAATGTATCTCTCAGTGCTGCCGCTGAGGAGCAAGGAGAAAGCCGGTGCGTAGCGTTCTTTCTGGGTGTACTTAGCTACCGGCTCTTTCTGGCGAGCAGTAACTCGACTTTAGATGCAGTCTGGAAAAGGGACGGTTTCCCCCTGCACACTGCTAGGCTTTTGGCAGCGGCAGGGACACCTAACTCACTCGACCTAGCCCCTCTAATATTTCGTGCCATTCGCACAGTGCGCCACACCCCGGCTACAAAGTTATTCAGAGGAGGTGCCGCAGTCCTCCTTGGGTCCCTTTCGGTTCGGGAGAACCTATACGTACGTGGGCTGTGTTCAACTTTGAGATTGGGACCTTCAGAGCACTCTAGTACCTCCCAACTGGAAAGAAGGATGGTTCAACGTGAAAGCTGCCTGGAATACAGTGCTCTGTCAGCCCACGCTTGCATGCTGGCATGTCTTTGGAAGGAAAGTGGGCTTTTCTTGAGAGACAGAGCGTGTTTCCACTTCCACTCCAGAGGCATCCCAGGCTCGCCTGCACATGAAAGGAAAACTACGCTGAGCGCCAAGCTGAAGGCAAGGTCCGGGCATTGCATCCACAGCGCCGGGCAGGCAGGCAGCATTTCCCAGCAAGCCTCACTCAAAGCAGTGGCTACACGCTAGTGTGCTTTTCAGGACTCCTGGGACTCCCGCGTCCTCACCACGTCTCATGGAAACACAGTGTGTACCGGATGCCACTTCTTAGGCGACCTACCAACATACAGGGACCTAGGCCCTTCGGATCATCTCTTGGAATGAAGAGTGAAAGGCAAAACTCCGCTCTCTTGGTCGCACAGTTGGATTGCCAGTCTTTCAAAAGTCCTCCCGAGCACAGGTCTAGCAGGTCTTAGGTGTACTGCAAGTGGTCCCCGCTGCTGAACCAGAACTGCAATGAAAAAAACCCTCTGCTTGCTGTTCATCCTGGGAACGCCAACCTGCCCTCGCTCGCCAAGCAGACAGTCGACTTTAGATGCAGCCTGACACACGGACTTGTTGCCCCTGCAACACTGCCTAAGCTTCTGTAAGAGAAAAGGACGCTTTGGCCTAAGCCAAGGAATTATGTCGGTCACGCCACTCAGCCCAAGCAGAACTCCCTTCGTGCCAGAGTTTTATCAGGGAAGGTCCAGGGTGCGGCGTGAGTCTCTTTTCGTTGCTCAGAAACTACCCGTACATGGGCTGTGTGCCAAGTCTGGCATAGGGACCTAAGGAGGAAAGCGTTATTTTCCCAACGGGAAAGCAGGCCACCTGCGGCCTCAAATTTCAGTGAAAACCAATGCTGTTGCCCGTCATCTCTTCACAGTGGCAATGCCGACTGAGGGAAAGGCAGCTTTCCTCGATTAACACAGTGTTTCCTATTCGTGGCAGGAGGCCTCCAGCAGCCCTCTTCACATAACGGGGAAACCAGACCTGTCCCCCAGGCTCAACGTAATGTCCGGGTTTCCATCCACGGGTGGCCGTGTACAAACGATTTCCATGACCCCGGTAGGGAAAGTAGGGCATTAAGGCCAGTGTGCCCTTCCTAGGACTCCCGCCGCCTCACCGCGTCCCTTGGAAGAACGCTGTGTGCTCAGTGACTCTTCTTGGCCGACTGAGCACCGTGCCGCTACCTGGGTACTCCGGATCGTCTCTTTGAGTGCGCTGTGAAAGGCAAGGCAGTGTTTTCTTCGTTGGATCGATAGACTGACAAATCTTCCAAATGTGCCCCGACCAGAGTTCTGGAGAGTCCTCGGTGTAATGCCAGTGGCTCTCAGGGCTGACCCTGAGCTGCAGTGAAACAACTCTGTGCTTCGTGTTCCTTCTCCCTTTACACACCTGCCGTCTCTCTCTCTGCCAAGCAGAAACACGACTTTTAGATGCAGCCGGGAAAAGCAACACTCTCCTCCTGAGCCCTGCTAGTCTTTTGGCAGGTTCAAGGCCACCTAGACCTCCCTAGCGCCTTAAATCGCTTAGGTCATTCGCACAGTGCAAATCTCCCTGCCTAAATAAAACATTATTCTGAGAAGGTAGCACAGTGCTTCTGGTGCCTCTTTTGGTTCTTCAGAAACGACACGTACGTGGGCTGGGTTCAACTTTGATTCTGGGACCTTATGAGAAACGGAGGAATTCCCTAGTTGAACGAGGAATCCTCGTAGCCTCCAAGGTGCCTACATACGGCGTTCTGCGAGTCCTTCCTTGCGTGCTGGAATGGGTCTCAAAGGAAAGGGTGCTTTACAGGAAAGACAAAAGGTGTTTCCACTTCCTTGCCTGAGGCATGCCAGAGGCCCCTTTACATAAAGGGCGCTCTACACTGATCACGCAGATCAAAGCAAAGTCCAGGACGGCATCCACAATGCTGGCAGGCATGCAGCATTTGCCCAGAAGCCTTAGTCATGGCAGTGGCTTAACGCTCGTGTGCCGTTCAGGACTCCTAGGACTCCTGGGTCCTCACCACCTGGGCGTGGAAAAACACTGTGTACCCAATGTCTCTTCTTAGGTGACCTAACCAAACACAGGTCCCTAGGCCCTTCGCATCATTTCTCTGCATGAAGAAGGAAAGGCAACGCTCTGCTCTCTCTTCGTTGCCCATGGAGATTGCCAGGCTTTCAACAGGCCTCCCGAACACAGGCCTAGCAGGTCTCAGGTGTAATGCAAAAGGTCCCCACTGCTGAACCACTGCTGCCACGAAAAAACGCTGTGTTTATTGGTCATACTGGGAACCCTTACCCGCCGTCTCTCTCTGCCAAGCAGAAGGCCGACTACAGAGGCAGCCCGACAAACGTACAGTTTGCCCCTGAACGCTACCTCGGCTTTTCTGAGCTACAAGGACCATTTGGCCTATCCCCGGGAATTATGTCCTTGAAGCCATTCAGCCCATGCAGGACCCCCTTGGCGCCAAAGTTTTATCAGGGAAGGTCCAGCGTGCTGCTTGAGTCTCTCTTGGTTGGTCAGAAACTCCGGGTGCATGCGCTGGGTTCGATTTTGATATTGGTTACCTAGAGCCAAGAGCATTACTTTGCCAGCGGGAGAGCTGAGAGTGCGGCCTCAAAGTGTCCTGAGACACAGTGTGGCTGCTCGTGTTCTCTTCACAAGTAGAAAGGCTATGTGAGGGAAAGGGAGCTCTCCTAGAGAAACACTCTGTTTTCTGAAGCGTGCAGGAGGCCTCCCGGCGCCCTACATACATAAAGGGAACACTATGCTGTTCCACAAGGACCCAAGGAAGGTTCAGGTATTCCATCCACGCCCTGATGCGTGCAGAGGCTTTCCACGAAACCTTAGGCAAGTAGTGCATGAATGTTCGTGTGCCTTTCCCTGGACCCCCGCCGCCTCAGCATGTCCCCTGGAAGAACACTGTGTCCCGAGTCCTCTTCTAGGCCCCCTGAGCACCGTGCCGCTAGCAAAGCCCTCCGGCTCATCTCTTTGCATGCCGAGTGAGAGGCAACACACTCTTTTCTTTGCTGGATAGCTAGATAGCCAAGACATTCAAAAGTGCTCCCTGAACAGAGGTGTAGAAGGTCTTAGGTGTAATGCCTAATGTATCTCTCAGTGCTGCCGCTGAGGAGCAAGGAGAAAGCCGGTGCGTAGCGTTCTTTCTGGGTGTACTTAGCTACCGGCTCTTTCTGGCGAGCAGTAACTCGACTTTAGATGCAGTCTGGAAAAGGGACGGTTTCCCCCTGCACACTGCTAGGCTTTTGGCAGCGGCAGGGACACCTAACTCACTCGACCTAGCCCCTCTAATATTTCGTGCCATTCGCACAGTGCGCCACACCCCGGCTACAAAGTTATTCAGAGGAGGTGCCGCAGTCCTCCTTGGGTCCCTTTCGGTTCGGGAGAACCTATACGTACGTGGGCTGTGTTCAACTTTGAGATTGGGACCTTCAGAGCACTCTAGTACCTCCCAACTGGAAAGAAGGATGGTTCAACGTGAAAGCTGCCTGGAATACAGTGCTCTGTCAGCCCACGCTTGCATGCTGGCATGTCTTTGGAAGGAAAGTGGGCTTTTCTTGAGAGACAGAGCGTGTTTCCACTTCCACTCCAGAGGCATCCCAGGCTCGCCTGCACATGAAAGGAAAACTACGCTGAGCGCCAAGCTGAAGGCAAGGTCCGGGCATTGCATCCACAGCGCCGGGCAGGCAGGCAGCATTTCCCAGCAAGCCTCACTCAAAGCAGTGGCTACACGCTAGTGTGCTTTTCAGGACTCCTGGGACTCCCGCGTCCTCACCACGTCTCATGGAAACACAGTGTGTACCGGATGCCACTTCTTAGGCGACCTACCAACATACAGGGACCTAGGCCCTTCGGATCATCTCTTGGAATGAAGAGTGAAAGGCAAAACTCCGCTCTCTTGGTCGCACAGTTGGATTGCCAGTCTTTCAAAAGTCCTCCCGAGCACAGGTCTAGCAGGTCTTAGGTGTACTGCAAGTGGTCCCCGCTGCTGAACCAGAACTGCAATGAAAAAAACCCTCTGCTTGCTGTTCATCCTGGGAACGCCAACCTGCCCTCGCTCGCCAAGCAGACAGTCGACTTTAGATGCAGCCTGACACACGGACTTGTTGCCCCTGCAACACTGCCTAAGCTTCTGTAAGAGAAAAGGACGCTTTGGCCTAAGCCAAGGAATTATGTCGGTCACGCCACTCAGCCCAAGCAGAACTCCCTTCGTGCCAGAGTTTTATCAGGGAAGGTCCAGGGTGCGGCGTGAGTCTCTTTTCGTTGCTCAGAAACTACCCGTACATGGGCTGTGTGCCAAGTCTGGCATAGGGACCTAAGGAGGAAAGCGTTATTTTCCCAACGGGAAAGCAGGCCACCTGCGGCCTCAAATTTCAGTGAAAACCAATGCTGTTGCCCGTCATCTCTTCACAGTGGCAATGCCGACTGAGGGAAAGGCAGCTTTCCTCGATTAACACAGTGTTTCCTATTCGTGGCAGGAGGCCTCCAGCAGCCCTCTTCACATAACGGGGAAACCAGACCTGTCCCCCAGGCTCAACGTAATGTCCGGGTTTCCATCCACGGGTGGCCGTGTACAAACGATTTCCATGACCCCGGTAGGGAAAGTAGGGCATTAAGGCCAGTGTGCCCTTCCTAGGACTCCCGCCGCCTCACCGCGTCCCTTGGAAGAACGCTGTGTGCTCAGTGACTCTTCTTGGCCGACTGAGCACCGTGCCGCTACCTGGGTACTCCGGATCGTCTCTTTGAGTGCGCTGTGAAAGGCAAGGCAGTGTTTTCTTCGTTGGATCGATAGACTGACAAATCTTCCAAATGTGCCCCGACCAGAGTTCTGGAGAGTCCTCGGTGTAATGCCAGTGGCTCTCAGGGCTGACCCTGAGCTGCAGTGAAACAACTCTGTGCTTCGTGTTCCTTCTCCCTTTACACACCTGCCGTCTCTCTCTCTGCCAAGCAGAAACACGACTTTTAGATGCAGCCGGGAAAAGCAACACTCTCCTCCTGAGCCCTGCTAGTCTTTTGGCAGGTTCAAGGCCACCTAGACCTCCCTAGCGCCTTAAATCGCTTAGGTCATTCGCACAGTGCAAATCTCCCTGCCTAAATAAAACATTATTCTGAGAAGGTAGCACAGTGCTTCTGGTGCCTCTTTTGGTTCTTCAGAAACGACACGTACGTGGGCTGGGTTCAACTTTGATTCTGGGACCTTATGAGAAACGGAGGAATTCCCTAGTTGAACGAGGAATCCTCGTAGCCTCCAAGGTGCCTACATACGGCGTTCTGCGAGTCCTTCCTTGCGTGCTGGAATGGGTCTCAAAGGAAAGGGTGCTTTACAGGAAAGACAAAAGGTGTTTCCACTTCCTTGCCTGAGGCATGCCAGAGGCCCCTTTACATAAAGGGCGCTCTACACTGATCACGCAGATCAAAGCAAAGTCCAGGACGGCATCCACAATGCTGGCAGGCATGCAGCATTTGCCCAGAAGCCTTAGTCATGGCAGTGGCTTAACGCTCGTGTGCCGTTCAGGACTCCTAGGACTCCTGGGTCCTCACCACCTGGGCGTGGAAAAACGCTGTGTACCCAATGTCTCTTCTTAGGTGACCTAACCAAACACAGGTCCCTAGGCCCTTCGCATCATTTCTCTGCATGAAGAAGGAAAGGCAACGCTCTGCTCTCTCTTCGTTGCCCATGGAGATTGCCAGGCTTTCAACAGGCCTCCCGAACACAGGCCTAGCAGGTCTCAGGTGTAATGCAAAAGGTCCCCACTGCTGAACCACTGCTGCCACGAAAAAACGCTGTGTTTATTGGTCATACTGGGAACCCTTACCCGCCGTCTCTCTCTGCCAAGCAGAAGGCCGACTACAGAGGCAGCCCGACAAACGTACAGTTTGCCCCTGAACGCTACCTCGGCTTTTCTGAGCTACAAGGACCATTTGGCCTATCCCCGGGAATTATGTCCTTGAAGCCATTCAGCCCATGCAGGACCCCCTTGGCGCCAAAGTTTTATCAGGGAAGGTCCAGCGTGCTGCTTGAGTCTCTCTTGGTTGGTCAGAAACTCCGGGTGCATGCGCTGGGTTCGATTTTGATATTGGTTACCTAGAGCCAAGAGCATTACTTTGCCAGCGGGAGAGCTGAGAGTGCGGCCTCAAAGTGTCCTGAGACACAGTGTGGCTGCTCGTGTTCTCTTCACAAGTAGAAAGGCTATGTGAGGGAAAGGGAGCTCTCCTAGAGAAACACTCTGTTTTCTGAAGCGTGCAGGAGGCCTCCCGGCGCCCTACATACATAAAGGGAACACTATGCTGTTCCACAAGGACCCAAGGAAGGTTCAGGTATTCCATCCACGCCCTGATGCGTGCAGAGGCTTTCCACGAAACCTTAGGCAAGTAGTGCATGAATGTTCGTGTGCCTTTCCCTGGACCCCCGCCGCCTCAGCATGTCCCCTGGAAGAACACTGTGTCCCGAGTCCTCTTCTAGGCCCCCTGAGCACCGTGCCGCTAGCAAAGCCCTCCGGCTCATCTCTTTGCATGCCGAGTGAGAGGCAACACACTCTTTTCTTTGCTGGATAGCTAGATAGCCAAGACATTCAAAAGTGCTCCCTGAACAGAGGTGTAGAAGGTCTTAGGTGTAATGCCTAATGTATCTCTCAGTGCTGCCGCTGAGGAGCAAGGAGAAAGCCGGTGCGTAGCGTTCTTTCTGGGTGTACTTAGCTACCGGCTCTTTCTGGCGAGCAGTAACTCGACTTTAGATGCAGTCTGGAAAAGGGACGGTTTCCCCCTGCACACTGCTAGGCTTTTGGCAGCGGCAGGGACACCTAACTCACTCGACCTAGCCCCTCTAATATTTCGTGCCATTCGCACAGTGCGCCACACCCCGGCTACAAAGTTATTCAGAGGAGGTGCCGCAGTCCTCCTTGGGTCCCTTTCGGTTCGGGAGAACCTATACGTACGTGGGCTGTGTTCAACTTTGAGATTGGGACCTTCAGAGCACTCTAGTACCTCCCAACTGGAAAGAAGGATGGTTCAACGTGAAAGCTGCCTGGAATACAGTGCTCTGTCAGCCCACGCTTGCATGCTGGCATGTCTTTGGAAGGAAAGTGGGCTTTTCTTGAGAGACAGAGCGTGTTTCCACTTCCACTCCAGAGGCATCCCAGGCTCGCCTGCACATGAAAGGAAAACTACGCTGAGCGCCAAGCTGAAGGCAAGGTCCGGGCATTGCATCCACAGCGCCGGGCAGGCAGGCAGCATTTCCCAGCAAGCCTCACTCAAAGCAGTGGCTACACGCTAGTGTGCTTTTCAGGACTCCTGGGACTCCCGCGTCCTCACCACGTCTCATGGAAACACAGTGTGTACCGGATGCCACTTCTTAGGCGACCTACCAACATACAGGGACCTAGGCCCTTCGGATCATCTCTTGGAATGAAGAGTGAAAGGCAAAACTCCGCTCTCTTGGTCGCACAGTTGGATTGCCAGTCTTTCAAAAGTCCTCCCGAGCACAGGTCTAGCAGGTCTTAGGTGTACTGCAAGTGGTCCCCGCTGCTGAACCAGAACTGCAATGAAAAAAACCCTCTGCTTGCTGTTCATCCTGGGAACGCCAACCTGCCCTCGCTCGCCAAGCAGACAGTCGACTTTAGATGCAGCCTGACACACGGACTTGTTGCCCCTGCAACACTGCCTAAGCTTCTGTAAGAGAAAAGGACGCTTTGGCCTAAGCCAAGGAATTATGTCGGTCACGCCACTCAGCCCAAGCAGAACTCCCTTCGTGCCAGAGTTTTATCAGGGAAGGTCCAGGGTGCGGCGTGAGTCTCTTTTCGTTGCTCAGAAACTACCCGTACATGGGCTGTGTGCCAAGTCTGGCATAGGGACCTAAGGAGGAAAGCGTTATTTTCCCAACGGGAAAGCAGGCCACCTGCGGCCTCAAATTTCAGTGAAAACCAATGCTGTTGCCCGTCATCTCTTCACAGTGGCAATGCCGACTGAGGGAAAGGCAGCTTTCCTCGATTAACACAGTGTTTCCTATTCGTGGCAGGAGGCCTCCAGCAGCCCTCTTCACATAACGGGGAAACCAGACCTGTCCCCCAGGCTCAACGTAATGTCCGGGTTTCCATCCACGGGTGGCCGTGTACAAACGATTTCCATGACCCCGGTAGGGAAAGTAGGGCATTAAGGCCAGTGTGCCCTTCCTAGGACTCCCGCCGCCTCACCGCGTCCCTTGGAAGAACGCTGTGTGCTCAGTGACTCTTCTTGGCCGACTGAGCACCGTGCCGCTACCTGGGTACTCCGGATCGTCTCTTTGAGTGCGCTGTGAAAGGCAAGGCAGTGTTTTCTTCGTTGGATCGATAGACTGACAAATCTTCCAAATGTGCCCCGACCAGAGTTCTGGAGAGTCCTCGGTGTAATGCCAGTGGCTCTCAGGGCTGACCCTGAGCTGCAGTGAAACAACTCTGTGCTTCGTGTTCCTTCTCCCTTTACACACCTGCCGTCTCTCTCTCTGCCAAGCAGAAACACGACTTTTAGATGCAGCCGGGAAAAGCAACACTCTCCTCCTGAGCCCTGCTAGTCTTTTGGCAGGTTCAAGGCCACCTAGACCTCCCTAGCGCCTTAAATCGCTTAGGTCATTCGCACAGTGCAAATCTCCCTGCCTAAATAAAACATTATTCTGAGAAGGTAGCACAGTGCTTCTGGTGCCTCTTTTGGTTCTTCAGAAACGACACGTACGTGGGCTGGGTTCAACTTTGATTCTGGGACCTTATGAGAAACGGAGGAATTCCCTAGTTGAACGAGGAATCCTCGTAGCCTCCAAGGTGCCTACATACGGCGTTCTGCGAGTCCTTCCTTGCGTGCTGGAATGGGTCTCAAAGGAAAGGGTGCTTTACAGGAAAGACAAAAGGTGTTTCCACTTCCTTGCCTGAGGCATGCCAGAGGCCCCTTTACATAAAGGGCGCTCTACACTGATCACGCAGATCAAAGCAAAGTCCAGGACGGCATCCACAATGCTGGCAGGCATGCAGCATTTGCCCAGAAGCCTTAGTCATGGCAGTGGCTTAACGCTCGTGTGCCGTTCAGGACTCCTAGGACTCCTGGGTCCTCACCACCTGGGCGTGGAAAAACGCTGTGTACCCAATGTCTCTTCTTAGGTGACCTAACCAAACACAGGTCCCTAGGCCCTTCGCATCATTTCTCTGCATGAAGAAGGAAAGGCAACGCTCTGCTCTCTCTTCGTTGCCCATGGAGATTGCCAGGCTTTCAACAGGCCTCCCGAACACAGGCCTAGCAGGTCTCAGGTGTAATGCAAAAGGTCCCCACTGCTGAACCACTGCTGCCACGAAAAAACGCTGTGTTTATTGGTCATACTGGGAACCCTTACCCGCCGTCTCTCTCTGCCAAGCAGAAGGCCGACTACAGAGGCAGCCCGACAAACGTACAGTTTGCCCCTGAACGCTACCTCGGCTTTTCTGAGCTACAAGGACCATTTGGCCTATCCCCGGGAATTATGTCCTTGAAGCCATTCAGCCCATGCAGGACCCCCTTGGCGCCAAAGTTTTATCAGGGAAGGTCCAGCGTGCTGCTTGAGTCTCTCTTGGTTGGTCAGAAACTCCGGGTGCATGCGCTGGGTTCGATTTTGATATTGGTTACCTAGAGCCAAGAGCATTACTTTGCCAGCGGGAGAGCTGAGAGTGCGGCCTCAAAGTGTCCTGAGACACAGTGTGGCTGCTCGTGTTCTCTTCACAAGTAGAAAGGCTATGTGAGGGAAAGGGAGCTCTCCTAGAGAAACACTCTGTTTTCTGAAGCGTGCAGGAGGCCTCCCGGCGCCCTACATACATAAAGGGAACACTATGCTGTTCCACAAGGACCCAAGGAAGGTTCAGGTATTCCATCCACGCCCTGATGCGTGCAGAGGCTTTCCACGAAACCTTAGGCAAGTAGTGCATGAATGTTCGTGTGCCTTTCCCTGGACCCCCGCCGCCTCAGCATGTCCCCTGGAAGAACACTGTGTCCCGAGTCCTCTTCTAGGCCCCCTGAGCACCGTGCCGCTAGCAAAGCCCTCCGGCTCATCTCTTTGCATGCCGAGTGAGAGGCAACACACTCTTTTCTTTGCTGGATAGCTAGATAGCCAAGACATTCAAAAGTGCTCCCTGAACAGAGGTGTAGAAGGTCTTAGGTGTAATGCCTAATGTATCTCTCAGTGCTGCCGCTGAGGAGCAAGGAGAAAGCCGGTGCGTAGCGTTCTTTCTGGGTGTACTTAGCTACCGGCTCTTTCTGGCGAGCAGTAACTCGACTTTAGATGCAGTCTGGAAAAGGGACGGTTTCCCCCTGCACACTGCTAGGCTTTTGGCAGCGGCAGGGACACCTAACTCACTCGACCTAGCCCCTCTAATATTTCGTGCCATTCGCACAGTGCGCCACACCCCGGCTACAAAGTTATTCAGAGGAGGTGCCGCAGTCCTCCTTGGGTCCCTTTCGGTTCGGGAGAACCTATACGTACGTGGGCTGTGTTCAACTTTGAGATTGGGACCTTCAGAGCACTCTAGTACCTCCCAACTGGAAAGAAGGATGGTTCAACGTGAAAGCTGCCTGGAATACAGTGCTCTGTCAGCCCACGCTTGCATGCTGGCATGTCTTTGGAAGGAAAGTGGGCTTTTCTTGAGAGACAGAGCGTGTTTCCACTTCCACTCCAGAGGCATCCCAGGCTCGCCTGCACATGAAAGGAAAACTACGCTGAGCGCCAAGCTGAAGGCAAGGTCCGGGCATTGCATCCACAGCGCCGGGCAGGCAGGCAGCATTTCCCAGCAAGCCTCACTCAAAGCAGTGGCTACACGCTAGTGTGCTTTTCAGGACTCCTGGGACTCCCGCGTCCTCACCACGTCTCATGGAAACACAGTGTGTACCGGATGCCACTTCTTAGGCGACCTACCAACATACAGGGACCTAGGCCCTTCGGATCATCTCTTGGAATGAAGAGTGAAAGGCAAAACTCCGCTCTCTTGGTCGCACAGTTGGATTGCCAGTCTTTCAAAAGTCCTCCCGAGCACAGGTCTAGCAGGTCTTAGGTGTACTGCAAGTGGTCCCCGCTGCTGAACCAGAACTGCAATGAAAAAAACCCTCTGCTTGCTGTTCATCCTGGGAACGCCAACCTGCCCTCGCTCGCCAAGCAGACAGTCGACTTTAGATGCAGCCTGACACACGGACTTGTTGCCCCTGCAACACTGCCTAAGCTTCTGTAAGAGAAAAGGACGCTTTGGCCTAAGCCAAGGAATTATGTCGGTCACGCCACTCAGCCCAAGCAGAACTCCCTTCGTGCCAGAGTTTTATCAGGGAAGGTCCAGGGTGCGGCGTGAGTCTCTTTTCGTTGCTCAGAAACTACCCGTACATGGGCTGTGTGCCAAGTCTGGCATAGGGACCTAAGGAGGAAAGCGTTATTTTCCCAACGGGAAAGCAGGCCACCTGCGGCCTCAAATTTCAGTGAAAACCAATGCTGTTGCCCGTCATCTCTTCACAGTGGCAATGCCGACTGAGGGAAAGGCAGCTTTCCTCGATTAACACAGTGTTTCCTATTCGTGGCAGGAGGCCTCCAGCAGCCCTCTTCACATAACGGGGAAACCAGACCTGTCCCCCAGGCTCAACGTAATGTCCGGGTTTCCATCCACGGGTGGCCGTGTACAAACGATTTCCATGACCCCGGTAGGGAAAGTAGGGCATTAAGGCCAGTGTGCCCTTCCTAGGACTCCCGCCGCCTCACCACGTCCCTTGGAAGAACGCTGTGTGCTCAGTGACTCTTCTTGGCCGACTGAGCACCGTGCCGCTACCTGGGTACTCCGGATCGTCTCTTTGAGTGCGCTGTGAAAGGCAAGGCAGTGTTTTCTTCGTTGGATCGATAGACTGACAAATCTTCCAAATGTGCCCCGACCAGAGTTCTGGAGAGTCCTCGGTGTAATGCCAGTGGCTCTCAGGGCTGACCCTGAGCTGCAGTGAAACAACTCTGTGCTTCGTGTTCCTTCTCCCTTTACACACCTGCCGTCTCTCTCTCTGCCAAGCAGAAACACGACTTTTAGATGCAGCCGGGAAAAGCAACACTCTCCTCCTGAGCCCTGCTAGTCTTTTGGCAGGTTCAAGGCCACCTAGACCTCCCTAGCGCCTTAAATCGCTTAGGTCATTCGCACAGTGCAAATCTCCCTGCCTAAATAAAACATTATTCTGAGAAGGTAGCACAGTGCTTCTGGTGCCTCTTTTGGTTCTTCAGAAACGACACGTACGTGGGCTGGGTTCAACTTTGATTCTGGGACCTTATGAGAAACGGAGGAATTCCCTAGTTGAACGAGGAATCCTCGTAGCCTCCAAGGTGCCTACATACGGCGTTCTGCGAGTCCTTCCTTGCGTGCTGGAATGGGTCTCAAAGGAAAGGGTGCTTTACAGGAAAGACAAAAGGTGTTTCCACTTCCTTGCCTGAGGCATGCCAGAGGCCCCTTTACATAAAGGGCGCTCTACACTGATCACGCAGATCAAAGCAAAGTCCAGGACGGCATCCACAATGCTGGCAGGCATGCAGCATTTGCCCAGAAGCCTTAGTCATGGCAGTGGCTTAACGCTCGTGTGCCGTTCAGGACTCCTAGGACTCCTGGGTCCTCACCACCTGGGCGTGGAAAAACACTGTGTACCCAATGTCTCTTCTTAGGTGACCTAACCAAACACAGGTCCCTAGGCCCTTCGCATCATTTCTCTGCATGAAGAAGGAAAGGCAACGCTCTGCTCTCTCTTCGTTGCCCATGGAGATTGCCAGGCTTTCAACAGGCCTCCCGAACACAGGCCTAGCAGGTCTCAGGTGTAATGCAAAAGGTCCCCACTGCTGAACCACTGCTGCCACGAAAAAACGCTGTGTTTATTGGTCATACTGGGAACCCTTACCCGCCGTCTCTCTCTGCCAAGCAGAAGGCCGACTACAGAGGCAGCCCGACAAACGTACAGTTTGCCCCTGAACGCTACCTCGGCTTTTCTGAGCTACAAGGACCATTTGGCCTATCCCCGGGAATTATGTCCTTGAAGCCATTCAGCCCATGCAGGACCCCCTTGGCGCCAAAGTTTTATCAGGGAAGGTCCAGCGTGCTGCTTGAGTCTCTCTTGGTTGGTCAGAAACTCCGGGTGCATGCGCTGGGTTCGATTTTGATATTGGTTACCTAGAGCCAAGAGCATTACTTTGCCAGCGGGAGAGCTGAGAGTGCGGCCTCAAAGTGTCCTGAGACACAGTGTGGCTGCTCGTGTTCTCTTCACAAGTAGAAAGGCTATGTGAGGGAAAGGGAGCTCTCCTAGAGAAACACTCTGTTTTCTGAAGCGTGCAGGAGGCCTCCCGGCGCCCTACATACATAAAGGGAACACTATGCTGTTCCACAAGGACCCAAGGAAGGTTCAGGTATTCCATCCACGCCCTGATGCGTGCAGAGGCTTTCCACGAAACCTTAGGCAAGTAGTGCATGAATGTTCGTGTGCCTTTCCCTGGACCCCCGCCGCCTCAGCATGTCCCCTGGAAGAACACTGTGTCCCGAGTCCTCTTCTAGGCCCCCTGAGCACCGTGCCGCTAGCAAAGCCCTCCGGCTCATCTCTTTGCATGCCGAGTGAGAGGCAACACACTCTTTTCTTTGCTGGATAGCTAGATAGCCAAGACATTCAAAAGTGCTCCCTGAACAGAGGTGTAGAAGGTCTTAGGTGTAATGCCTAATGTATCTCTCAGTGCTGCCGCTGAGGAGCAAGGAGAAAGCCGGTGCGTAGCGTTCTTTCTGGGTGTACTTAGCTACCGGCTCTTTCTGGCGAGCAGTAACTCGACTTTAGATGCAGTCTGGAAAAGGGACGGTTTCCCCCTGCACACTGCTAGGCTTTTGGCAGCGGCAGGGACACCTAACTCACTCGACCTAGCCCCTCTAATATTTCGTGCCATTCGCACAGTGCGCCACACCCCGGCTACAAAGTTATTCAGAGGAGGTGCCGCAGTCCTCCTTGGGTCCCTTTCGGTTCGGGAGAACCTATACGTACGTGGGCTGTGTTCAACTTTGAGATTGGGACCTTCAGAGCACTCTAGTACCTCCCAACTGGAAAGAAGGATGGTTCAACGTGAAAGCTGCCTGGAATACAGTGCTCTGTCAGCCCACGCTTGCATGCTGGCATGTCTTTGGAAGGAAAGTGGGCTTTTCTTGAGAGACAGAGCGTGTTTCCACTTCCACTCCAGAGGCATCCCAGGCTCGCCTGCACATGAAAGGAAAACTACGCTGAGCGCCAAGCTGAAGGCAAGGTCCGGGCATTGCATCCACAGCGCCGGGCAGGCAGGCAGCATTTCCCAGCAAGCCTCACTCAAAGCAGTGGCTACACGCTAGTGTGCTTTTCAGGACTCCTGGGACTCCCGCGTCCTCACCACGTCTCATGGAAACACAGTGTGTACCGGATGCCACTTCTTAGGCGACCTACCAACATACAGGGACCTAGGCCCTTCGGATCATCTCTTGGAATGAAGAGTGAAAGGCAAAACTCCGCTCTCTTGGTCGCACAGTTGGATTGCCAGTCTTTCAAAAGTCCTCCCGAGCACAGGTCTAGCAGGTCTTAGGTGTACTGCAAGTGGTCCCCGCTGCTGAACCAGAACTGCAATGAAAAAAACCCTCTGCTTGCTGTTCATCCTGGGAACGCCAACCTGCCCTCGCTCGCCAAGCAGACAGTCGACTTTAGATGCAGCCTGACACACGGACTTGTTGCCCCTGCAACACTGCCTAAGCTTCTGTAAGAGAAAAGGACGCTTTGGCCTAAGCCAAGGAATTATGTCGGTCACGCCACTCAGCCCAAGCAGAACTCCCTTCGTGCCAGAGTTTTATCAGGGAAGGTCCAGGGTGCGGCGTGAGTCTCTTTTCGTTGCTCAGAAACTACCCGTACATGGGCTGTGTGCCAAGTCTGGCATAGGGACCTAAGGAGGAAAGCGTTATTTTCCCAACGGGAAAGCAGGCCACCTGCGGCCTCAAATTTCAGTGAAAACCAATGCTGTTGCCCGTCATCTCTTCACAGTGGCAATGCCGACTGAGGGAAAGGCAGCTTTCCTCGATTAACACAGTGTTTCCTATTCGTGGCAGGAGGCCTCCAGCAGCCCTCTTCACATAACGGGGAAACCAGACCTGTCCCCCAGGCTCAACGTAATGTCCGGGTTTCCATCCACGGGTGGCCGTGTACAAACGATTTCCATGACCCCGGTAGGGAAAGTAGGGCATTAAGGCCAGTGTGCCCTTCCTAGGACTCCCGCCGCCTCACCGCGTCCCTTGGAAGAACGCTGTGTGCTCAGTGACTCTTCTTGGCCGACTGAGCACCGTGCCGCTACCTGGGTACTCCGGATCGTCTCTTTGAGTGCGCTGTGAAAGGCAAGGCAGTGTTTTCTTCGTTGGATCGATAGACTGACAAATCTTCCAAATGTGCCCCGACCAGAGTTCTGGAGAGTCCTCGGTGTAATGCCAGTGGCTCTCAGGGCTGACCCTGAGCTGCAGTGAAACAACTCTGTGCTTCGTGTTCCTTCTCCCTTTACACACCTGCCGTCTCTCTCTCTGCCAAGCAGAAACACGACTTTTAGATGCAGCCGGGAAAAGCAACACTCTCCTCCTGAGCCCTGCTAGTCTTTTGGCAGGTTCAAGGCCACCTAGACCTCCCTAGCGCCTTAAATCGCTTAGGTCATTCGCACAGTGCAAATCTCCCTGCCTAAATAAAACATTATTCTGAGAAGGTAGCACAGTGCTTCTGGTGCCTCTTTTGGTTCTTCAGAAACGACACGTACGTGGGCTGGGTTCAACTTTGATTCTGGGACCTTATGAGAAACGGAGGAATTCCCTAGTTGAACGAGGAATCCTCGTAGCCTCCAAGGTGCCTACATACGGCGTTCTGCGAGTCCTTCCTTGCGTGCTGGAATGGGTCTCAAAGGAAAGGGTGCTTTACAGGAAAGACAAAAGGTGTTTCCACTTCCTTGCCTGAGGCATGCCAGAGGCCCCTTTACATAAAGGGCGCTCTACACTGATCACGCAGATCAAAGCAAAGTCCAGGACGGCATCCACAATGCTGGCAGGCATGCAGCATTTGCCCAGAAGCCTTAGTCATGGCAGTGGCTTAACGCTCGTGTGCCGTTCAGGACTCCTAGGACTCCTGGGTCCTCACCACCTGGGCGTGGAAAAACACTGTGTACCCAATGTCTCTTCTTAGGTGACCTAACCAAACACAGGTCCCTAGGCCCTTCGCATCATTTCTCTGCATGAAGAAGGAAAGGCAACGCTCTGCTCTCTCTTCGTTGCCCATGGAGATTGCCAGGCTTTCAACAGGCCTCCCGAACACAGGCCTAGCAGGTCTCAGGTGTAATGCAAAAGGTCCCCACTGCTGAACCACTGCTGCCACGAAAAAACGCTGTGTTTATTGGTCATACTGGGAACCCTTACCCGCCGTCTCTCTCTGCCAAGCAGAAGGCCGACTACAGAGGCAGCCCGACAAACGTACAGTTTGCCCCTGAACGCTACCTCGGCTTTTCTGAGCTACAAGGACCATTTGGCCTATCCCCGGGAATTATGTCCTTGAAGCCATTCAGCCCATGCAGGACCCCCTTGGCGCCAAAGTTTTATCAGGGAAGGTCCAGCGTGCTGCTTGAGTCTCTCTTGGTTGGTCAGAAACTCCGGGTGCATGCGCTGGGTTCGATTTTGATATTGGTTACCTAGAGCCAAGAGCATTACTTTGCCAGCGGGAGAGCTGAGAGTGCGGCCTCAAAGTGTCCTGAGACACAGTGTGGCTGCTCGTGTTCTCTTCACAAGTAGAAAGGCTATGTGAGGGAAAGGGAGCTCTCCTAGAGAAACACTCTGTTTTCTGAAGCGTGCAGGAGGCCTCCCGGCGCCCTACATACATAAAGGGAACACTATGCTGTTCCACAAGGACCCAAGGAAGGTTCAGGTATTCCATCCACGCCCTGATGCGTGCAGAGGCTTTCCACGAAACCTTAGGCAAGTAGTGCATGAATGTTCGTGTGCCTTTCCCTGGACCCCCGCCGCCTCAGCATGTCCCCTGGAAGAACACTGTGTCCCGAGTCCTCTTCTAGGCCCCCTGAGCACCGTGCCGCTAGCAAAGCCCTCCGGCTCATCTCTTTGCATGCCGAGTGAGAGGCAACACACTCTTTTCTTTGCTGGATAGCTAGATAGCCAAGACATTCAAAAGTGCTCCCTGAACAGAGGTGTAGAAGGTCTTAGGTGTAATGCCTAATGTATCTCTCAGTGCTGCCGCTGAGGAGCAAGGAGAAAGCCGGTGCGTAGCGTTCTTTCTGGGTGTACTTAGCTACCGGCTCTTTCTGGCGAGCAGTAACTCGACTTTAGATGCAGTCTGGAAAAGGGACGGTTTCCCCCTGCACACTGCTAGGCTTTTGGCAGCGGCAGGGACACCTAACTCACTCGACCTAGCCCCTCTAATATTTCGTGCCATTCGCACAGTGCGCCACACCCCGGCTACAAAGTTATTCAGAGGAGGTGCCGCAGTCCTCCTTGGGTCCCTTTCGGTTCGGGAGAACCTATACGTACGTGGGCTGTGTTCAACTTTGAGATTGGGACCTTCAGAGCACTCTAGTACCTCCCAACTGGAAAGAAGGATGGTTCAACGTGAAAGCTGCCTGGAATACAGTGCTCTGTCAGCCCACGCTTGCATGCTGGCATGTCTTTGGAAGGAAAGTGGGCTTTTCTTGAGAGACAGAGCGTGTTTCCACTTCCACTCCAGAGGCATCCCAGGCTCGCCTGCACATGAAAGGAAAACTACGCTGAGCGCCAAGCTGAAGGCAAGGTCCGGGCATTGCATCCACAGCGCCGGGCAGGCAGGCAGCATTTCCCAGCAAGCCTCACTCAAAGCAGTGGCTACACGCTAGTGTGCTTTTCAGGACTCCTGGGACTCCCGCGTCCTCACCACGTCTCATGGAAACACAGTGTGTACCGGATGCCACTTCTTAGGCGACCTACCAACATACAGGGACCTAGGCCCTTCGGATCATCTCTTGGAATGAAGAGTGAAAGGCAAAACTCCGCTCTCTTGGTCGCACAGTTGGATTGCCAGTCTTTCAAAAGTCCTCCCGAGCACAGGTCTAGCAGGTCTTAGGTGTACTGCAAGTGGTCCCCGCTGCTGAACCAGAACTGCAATGAAAAAAACCCTCTGCTTGCTGTTCATCCTGGGAACGCCAACCTGCCCTCGCTCGCCAAGCAGACAGTCGACTTTAGATGCAGCCTGACACACGGACTTGTTGCCCCTGCAACACTGCCTAAGCTTCTGTAAGAGAAAAGGACGCTTTGGCCTAAGCCAAGGAATTATGTCGGTCACGCCACTCAGCCCAAGCAGAACTCCCTTCGTGCCAGAGTTTTATCAGGGAAGGTCCAGGGTGCGGCGTGAGTCTCTTTTCGTTGCTCAGAAACTACCCGTACATGGGCTGTGTGCCAAGTCTGGCATAGGGACCTAAGGAGGAAAGCGTTATTTTCCCAACGGGAAAGCAGGCCACCTGCGGCCTCAAATTTCAGTGAAAACCAATGCTGTTGCCCGTCATCTCTTCACAGTGGCAATGCCGACTGAGGGAAAGGCAGCTTTCCTCGATTAACACAGTGTTTCCTATTCGTGGCAGGAGGCCTCCAGCAGCCCTCTTCACATAACGGGGAAACCAGACCTGTCCCCCAGGCTCAACGTAATGTCCGGGTTTCCATCCACGGGTGGCCGTGTACAAACGATTTCCATGACCCCGGTAGGGAAAGTAGGGCATTAAGGCCAGTGTGCCCTTCCTAGGACTCCCGCCGCCTCACCACGTCCCTTGGAAGAACGCTGTGTGCTCAGTGACTCTTCTTGGCCGACTGAGCACCGTGCCGCTACCTGGGTACTCCGGATCGTCTCTTTGAGTGCGCTGTGAAAGGCAAGGCAGTGTTTTCTTCGTTGGATCGATAGACTGACAAATCTTCCAAATGTGCCCCGACCAGAGTTCTGGAGAGTCCTCGGTGTAATGCCAGTGGCTCTCAGGGCTGACCCTGAGCTGCAGTGAAACAACTCTGTGCTTCGTGTTCCTTCTCCCTTTACACACCTGCCGTCTCTCTCTCTGCCAAGCAGAAACACGACTTTTAGATGCAGCCGGGAAAAGCAACACTCTCCTCCTGAGCCCTGCTAGTCTTTTGGCAGGTTCAAGGCCACCTAGACCTCCCTAGCGCCTTAAATCGCTTAGGTCATTCGCACAGTGCAAATCTCCCTGCCTAAATAAAACATTATTCTGAGAAGGTAGCACAGTGCTTCTGGTGCCTCTTTTGGTTCTTCAGAAACGACACGTACGTGGGCTGGGTTCAACTTTGATTCTGGGACCTTATGAGAAACGGAGGAATTCCCTAGTTGAACGAGGAATCCTCGTAGCCTCCAAGGTGCCTACATACGGCGTTCTGCGAGTCCTTCCTTGCGTGCTGGAATGGGTCTCAAAGGAAAGGGTGCTTTACAGGAAAGACAAAAGGTGTTTCCACTTCCTTGCCTGAGGCATGCCAGAGGCCCCTTTACATAAAGGGCGCTCTACACTGATCACGCAGATCAAAGCAAAGTCCAGGACGGCATCCACAATGCTGGCAGGCATGCAGCATTTGCCCAGAAGCCTTAGTCATGGCAGTGGCTTAACGCTCGTGTGCCGTTCAGGACTCCTAGGACTCCTGGGTCCTCACCACCTGGGCGTGGAAAAACACTGTGTACCCAATGTCTCTTCTTAGGTGACCTAACCAAACACAGGTCCCTAGGCCCTTCGCATCATTTCTCTGCATGAAGAAGGAAAGGCAACGCTCTGCTCTCTCTTCGTTGCCCATGGAGATTGCCAGGCTTTCAACAGGCCTCCCGAACACAGGCCTAGCAGGTCTCAGGTGTAATGCAAAAGGTCCCCACTGCTGAACCACTGCTGCCACGAAAAAACGCTGTGTTTATTGGTCATACTGGGAACCCTTACCCGCCGTCTCTCTCTGCCAAGCAGAAGGCCGACTACAGAGGCAGCCCGACAAACGTACAGTTTGCCCCTGAACGCTACCTCGGCTTTTCTGAGCTACAAGGACCATTTGGCCTATCCCCGGGAATTATGTCCTTGAAGCCATTCAGCCCATGCAGGACCCCCTTGGCGCCAAAGTTTTATCAGGGAAGGTCCAGCGTGCTGCTTGAGTCTCTCTTGGTTGGTCAGAAACTCCGGGTGCATGCGCTGGGTTCGATTTTGATATTGGTTACCTAGAGCCAAGAGCATTACTTTGCCAGCGGGAGAGCTGAGAGTGCGGCCTCAAAGTGTCCTGAGACACAGTGTGGCTGCTCGTGTTCTCTTCACAAGTAGAAAGGCTATGTGAGGGAAAGGGAGCTCTCCTAGAGAAACACTCTGTTTTCTGAAGCGTGCAGGAGGCCTCCCGGCGCCCTACATACATAAAGGGAACACTATGCTGTTCCACAAGGACCCAAGGAAGGTTCAGGTATTCCATCCACGCCCTGATGCGTGCAGAGGCTTTCCACGAAACCTTAGGCAAGTAGTGCATGAATGTTCGTGTGCCTTTCCCTGGACCCCCGCCGCCTCAGCATGTCCCCTGGAAGAACACTGTGTCCCGAGTCCTCTTCTAGGCCCCCTGAGCACCGTGCCGCTAGCAAAGCCCTCCGGCTCATCTCTTTGCATGCCGAGTGAGAGGCAACACACTCTTTTCTTTGCTGGATAGCTAGATAGCCAAGACATTCAAAAGTGCTCCCTGAACAGAGGTGTAGAAGGTCTTAGGTGTAATGCCTAATGTATCTCTCAGTGCTGCCGCTGAGGAGCAAGGAGAAAGCCGGTGCGTAGCGTTCTTTCTGGGTGTACTTAGCTACCGGCTCTTTCTGGCGAGCAGTAACTCGACTTTAGATGCAGTCTGGAAAAGGGACGGTTTCCCCCTGCACACTGCTAGGCTTTTGGCAGCGGCAGGGACACCTAACTCACTCGACCTAGCCCCTCTAATATTTCGTGCCATTCGCACAGTGCGCCACACCCCGGCTACAAAGTTATTCAGAGGAGGTGCCGCAGTCCTCCTTGGGTCCCTTTCGGTTCGGGAGAACCTATACGTACGTGGGCTGTGTTCAACTTTGAGATTGGGACCTTCAGAGCACTCTAGTACCTCCCAACTGGAAAGAAGGATGGTTCAACGTGAAAGCTGCCTGGAATACAGTGCTCTGTCAGCCCACGCTTGCATGCTGGCATGTCTTTGGAAGGAAAGTGGGCTTTTCTTGAGAGACAGAGCGTGTTTCCACTTCCACTCCAGAGGCATCCCAGGCTCGCCTGCACATGAAAGGAAAACTACGCTGAGCGCCAAGCTGAAGGCAAGGTCCGGGCATTGCATCCACAGCGCCGGGCAGGCAGGCAGCATTTCCCAGCAAGCCTCACTCAAAGCAGTGGCTACACGCTAGTGTGCTTTTCAGGACTCCTGGGACTCCCGCGTCCTCACCACGTCTCATGGAAACACAGTGTGTACCGGATGCCACTTCTTAGGCGACCTACCAACATACAGGGACCTAGGCCCTTCGGATCATCTCTTGGAATGAAGAGTGAAAGGCAAAACTCCGCTCTCTTGGTCGCACAGTTGGATTGCCAGTCTTTCAAAAGTCCTCCCGAGCACAGGTCTAGCAGGTCTTAGGTGTACTGCAAGTGGTCCCCGCTGCTGAACCAGAACTGCAATGAAAAAAACCCTCTGCTTGCTGTTCATCCTGGGAACGCCAACCTGCCCTCGCTCGCCAAGCAGACAGTCGACTTTAGATGCAGCCTGACACACGGACTTGTTGCCCCTGCAACACTGCCTAAGCTTCTGTAAGAGAAAAGGACGCTTTGGCCTAAGCCAAGGAATTATGTCGGTCACGCCACTCAGCCCAAGCAGAACTCCCTTCGTGCCAGAGTTTTATCAGGGAAGGTCCAGGGTGCGGCGTGAGTCTCTTTTCGTTGCTCAGAAACTACCCGTACATGGGCTGTGTGCCAAGTCTGGCATAGGGACCTAAGGAGGAAAGCGTTATTTTCCCAACGGGAAAGCAGGCCACCTGCGGCCTCAAATTTCAGTGAAAACCAATGCTGTTGCCCGTCATCTCTTCACAGTGGCAATGCCGACTGAGGGAAAGGCAGCTTTCCTCGATTAACACAGTGTTTCCTATTCGTGGCAGGAGGCCTCCAGCAGCCCTCTTCACATAACGGGGAAACCAGACCTGTCCCCCAGGCTCAACGTAATGTCCGGGTTTCCATCCACGGGTGGCCGTGTACAAACGATTTCCATGACCCCGGTAGGGAAAGTAGGGCATTAAGGCCAGTGTGCCCTTCCTAGGACTCCCGCCGCCTCACCGCGTCCCTTGGAAGAACGCTGTGTGCTCAGTGACTCTTCTTGGCCGACTGAGCACCGTGCCGCTACCTGGGTACTCCGGATCGTCTCTTTGAGTGCGCTGTGAAAGGCAAGGCAGTGTTTTCTTCGTTGGATCGATAGACTGACAAATCTTCCAAATGTGCCCCGACCAGAGTTCTGGAGAGTCCTCGGTGTAATGCCAGTGGCTCTCAGGGCTGACCCTGAGCTGCAGTGAAACAACTCTGTGCTTCGTGTTCCTTCTCCCTTTACACACCTGCCGTCTCTCTCTCTGCCAAGCAGAAACACGACTTTTAGATGCAGCCGGGAAAAGCAACACTCTCCTCCTGAGCCCTGCTAGTCTTTTGGCAGGTTCAAGGCCACCTAGACCTCCCTAGCGCCTTAAATCGCTTAGGTCATTCGCACAGTGCAAATCTCCCTGCCTAAATAAAACATTATTCTGAGAAGGTAGCACAGTGCTTCTGGTGCCTCTTTTGGTTCTTCAGAAACGACACGTACGTGGGCTGGGTTCAACTTTGATTCTGGGACCTTATGAGAAACGGAGGAATTCCCTAGTTGAACGAGGAATCCTCGTAGCCTCCAAGGTGCCTACATACGGCGTTCTGCGAGTCCTTCCTTGCGTGCTGGAATGGGTCTCAAAGGAAAGGGTGCTTTACAGGAAAGACAAAAGGTGTTTCCACTTCCTTGCCTGAGGCATGCCAGAGGCCCCTTTACATAAAGGGCGCTCTACACTGATCACGCAGATCAAAGCAAAGTCCAGGACGGCATCCACAATGCTGGCAGGCATGCAGCATTTGCCCAGAAGCCTTAGTCATGGCAGTGGCTTAACGCTCGTGTGCCGTTCAGGACTCCTAGGACTCCTGGGTCCTCACCACCTGGGCGTGGAAAAACGCTGTGTACCCAATGTCTCTTCTTAGGTGACCTAACCAAACACAGGTCCCTAGGCCCTTCGCATCATTTCTCTGCATGAAGAAGGAAAGGCAACGCTCTGCTCTCTCTTCGTTGCCCATGGAGATTGCCAGGCTTTCAACAGGCCTCCCGAACACAGGCCTAGCAGGTCTCAGGTGTAATGCAAAAGGTCCCCACTGCTGAACCACTGCTGCCACGAAAAAACGCTGTGTTTATTGGTCATACTGGGAACCCTTACCCGCCGTCTCTCTCTGCCAAGCAGAAGGCCGACTACAGAGGCAGCCCGACAAACGTACAGTTTGCCCCTGAACGCTACCTCGGCTTTTCTGAGCTACAAGGACCATTTGGCCTATCCCCGGGAATTATGTCCTTGAAGCCATTCAGCCCATGCAGGACCCCCTTGGCGCCAAAGTTTTATCAGGGAAGGTCCAGCGTGCTGCTTGAGTCTCTCTTGGTTGGTCAGAAACTCCGGGTGCATGCGCTGGGTTCGATTTTGATATTGGTTACCTA
The DNA here is from genome assembly GCF_965194825.1 of Balaenoptera physalus. NCBI lineage: Eukaryota > Metazoa > Chordata > Mammalia > Artiodactyla > Balaenopteridae > Balaenoptera > Balaenoptera physalus. The sequence continues at coordinate 125,572 of NW_028125383.1, forward strand.
GAGCCAAGAGCATTACTTTGCCAGCGGGAGAGCTGAGAGTGCGGCCTCAAAGTGTCCTGAGACACAGTGTGGCTGCTCGTGTTCTCTTCACAAGTAGAAAGGCTATGTGAGGGAAAGGGAGCTCTCCTAGAGAAACACTCTGTTTTCTGAAGCGTGCAGGAGGCCTCCCGGCGCCCTACATACATAAAGGGAACACTATGCTGTTCCACAAGGACCCAAGGAAGGTTCAGGTATTCCATCCACGCCCTGATGCGTGCAGAGGCTTTCCACGAAACCTTAGGCAAGTAGTGCATGAATGTTCGTGTGCCTTTCCCTGGACCCCCGCCGCCTCAGCATGTCCCCTGGAAGAACACTGTGTCCCGAGTCCTCTTCTAGGCCCCCTGAGCACCGTGCCGCTAGCAAAGCCCTCCGGCTCATCTCTTTGCATGCCGAGTGAGAGGCAACACACTCTTTTCTTTGCTGGATAGCTAGATAGCCAAGACATTCAAAAGTGCTCCCTGAACAGAGGTGTAGAAGGTCTTAGGTGTAATGCCTAATGTATCTCTCAGTGCTGCCGCTGAGGAGCAAGGAGAAAGCCGGTGCGTAGCGTTCTTTCTGGGTGTACTTAGCTACCGGCTCTTTCTGGCGAGCAGTAACTCGACTTTAGATGCAGTCTGGAAAAGGGACGGTTTCCCCCTGCACACTGCTAGGCTTTTGGCAGCGGCAGGGACACCTAACTCACTCGACCTAGCCCCTCTAATATTTCGTGCCATTCGCACAGTGCGCCACACCCCGGCTACAAAGTTATTCAGAGGAGGTGCCGCAGTCCTCCTTGGGTCCCTTTCGGTTCGGGAGAACCTATACGTACGTGGGCTGTGTTCAACTTTGAGATTGGGACCTTCAGAGCACTCTAGTACCTCCCAACTGGAAAGAAGGATGGTTCAACGTGAAAGCTGCCTGGAATACAGTGCTCTGTCAGCCCACGCTTGCATGCTGGCATGTCTTTGGAAGGAAAGTGGGCTTTTCTTGAGAGACAGAGCGTGTTTCCACTTCCACTCCAGAGGCATCCCAGGCTCGCCTGCACATGAAAGGAAAACTACGCTGAGCGCCAAGCTGAAGGCAAGGTCCGGGCATTGCATCCACAGCGCCGGGCAGGCAGGCAGCATTTCCCAGCAAGCCTCACTCAAAGCAGTGGCTACACGCTAGTGTGCTTTTCAGGACTCCTGGGACTCCCGCGTCCTCACCACGTCTCATGGAAACACAGTGTGTACCGGATGCCACTTCTTAGGCGACCTACCAACATACAGGGACCTAGGCCCTTCGGATCATCTCTTGGAATGAAGAGTGAAAGGCAAAACTCCGCTCTCTTGGTCGCACAGTTGGATTGCCAGTCTTTCAAAAGTCCTCCCGAGCACAGGTCTAGCAGGTCTTAGGTGTACTGCAAGTGGTCCCCGCTGCTGAACCAGAACTGCAATGAAAAAAACCCTCTGCTTGCTGTTCATCCTGGGAACGCCAACCTGCCCTCGCTCGCCAAGCAGACAGTCGACTTTAGATGCAGCCTGACACACGGACTTGTTGCCCCTGCAACACTGCCTAAGCTTCTGTAAGAGAAAAGGACGCTTTGGCCTAAGCCAAGGAATTATGTCGGTCACGCCACTCAGCCCAAGCAGAACTCCCTTCGTGCCAGAGTTTTATCAGGGAAGGTCCAGGGTGCGGCGTGAGTCTCTTTTCGTTGCTCAGAAACTACCCGTACATGGGCTGTGTGCCAAGTCTGGCATAGGGACCTAAGGAGGAAAGCGTTATTTTCCCAACGGGAAAGCAGGCCACCTGCGGCCTCAAATTTCAGTGAAAACCAATGCTGTTGCCCGTCATCTCTTCACAGTGGCAATGCCGACTGAGGGAAAGGCAGCTTTCCTCGATTAACACAGTGTTTCCTATTCGTGGCAGGAGGCCTCCAGCAGCCCTCTTCACATAACGGGGAAACCAGACCTGTCCCCCAGGCTCAACGTAATGTCCGGGTTTCCATCCACGGGTGGCCGTGTACAAACGATTTCCATGACCCCGGTAGGGAAAGTAGGGCATTAAGGCCAGTGTGCCCTTCCTAGGACTCCCGCCGCCTCACCGCGTCCCTTGGAAGAACGCTGTGTGCTCAGTGACTCTTCTTGGCCGACTGAGCACCGTGCCGCTACCTGGGTACTCCGGATCGTCTCTTTGAGTGCGCTGTGAAAGGCAAGGCAGTGTTTTCTTCGTTGGATCGATAGACTGACAAATCTTCCAAATGTGCCCCGACCAGAGTTCTGGAGAGTCCTCGGTGTAATGCCAGTGGCTCTCAGGGCTGACCCTGAGCTGCAGTGAAACAACTCTGTGCTTCGTGTTCCTTCTCCCTTTACACACCTGCCGTCTCTCTCTCTGCCAAGCAGAAACACGACTTTTAGATGCAGCCGGGAAAAGCAACACTCTCCTCCTGAGCCCTGCTAGTCTTTTGGCAGGTTCAAGGCCACCTAGACCTCCCTAGCGCCTTAAATCGCTTAGGTCATTCGCACAGTGCAAATCTCCCTGCCTAAATAAAACATTATTCTGAGAAGGTAGCACAGTGCTTCTGGTGCCTCTTTTGGTTCTTCAGAAACGACACGTACGTGGGCTGGGTTCAACTTTGATTCTGGGACCTTATGAGAAACGGAGGAATTCCCTAGTTGAACGAGGAATCCTCGTAGCCTCCAAGGTGCCTACATACGGCGTTCTGCGAGTCCTTCCTTGCGTGCTGGAATGGGTCTCAAAGGAAAGGGTGCTTTACAGGAAAGACAAAAGGTGTTTCCACTTCCTTGCCTGAGGCATGCCAGAGGCCCCTTTACATAAAGGGCGCTCTACACTGATCACGCAGATCAAAGCAAAGTCCAGGACGGCATCCACAATGCTGGCAGGCATGCAGCATTTGCCCAGAAGCCTTAGTCATGGCAGTGGCTTAACGCTCGTGTGCCGTTCAGGACTCCTAGGACTCCTGGGTCCTCACCACCTGGGCGTGGAAAAACGCTGTGTACCCAATGTCTCTTCTTAGGTGACCTAACCAAACACAGGTCCCTAGGCCCTTCGCATCATTTCTCTGCATGAAGAAGGAAAGGCAACGCTCTGCTCTCTCTTCGTTGCCCATGGAGATTGCCAGGCTTTCAACAGGCCTCCCGAACACAGGCCTAGCAGGTCTCAGGTGTAATGCAAAAGGTCCCCACTGCTGAACCACTGCTGCCACGAAAAAACGCTGTGTTTATTGGTCATACTGGGAACCCTTACCCGCCGTCTCTCTCTGCCAAGCAGAAGGCCGACTACAGAGGCAGCCCGACAAACGTACAGTTTGCCCCTGAACGCTACCTCGGCTTTTCTGAGCTACAAGGACCATTTGGCCTATCCCCGGGAATTATGTCCTTGAAGCCATTCAGCCCATGCAGGACCCCCTTGGCGCCAAAGTTTTATCAGGGAAGGTCCAGCGTGCTGCTTGAGTCTCTCTTGGTTGGTCAGAAACTCCGGGTGCATGCGCTGGGTTCGATTTTGATATTGGTTACCTAGAGCCAAGAGCATTACTTTGCCAGCGGGAGAGCTGAGAGTGCGGCCTCAAAGTGTCCTGAGACACAGTGTGGCTGCTCGTGTTCTCTTCACAAGTAGAAAGGCTATGTGAGGGAAAGGGAGCTCTCCTAGAGAAACACTCTGTTTTCTGAAGCGTGCAGGAGGCCTCCCGGCGCCCTACATACATAAAGGGAACACTATGCTGTTCCACAAGGACCCAAGGAAGGTTCAGGTATTCCATCCACGCCCTGATGCGTGCAGAGGCTTTCCACGAAACCTTAGGCAAGTAGTGCATGAATGTTCGTGTGCCTTTCCCTGGACCCCCGCCGCCTCAGCATGTCCCCTGGAAGAACACTGTGTCCCGAGTCCTCTTCTAGGCCCCCTGAGCACCGTGCCGCTAGCAAAGCCCTCCGGCTCATCTCTTTGCATGCCGAGTGAGAGGCAACACACTCTTTTCTTTGCTGGATAGCTAGATAGCCAAGACATTCAAAAGTGCTCCCTGAACAGAGGTGTAGAAGGTCTTAGGTGTAATGCCTAATGTATCTCTCAGTGCTGCCGCTGAGGAGCAAGGAGAAAGCCGGTGCGTAGCGTTCTTTCTGGGTGTACTTAGCTACCGGCTCTTTCTGGCGAGCAGTAACTCGACTTTAGATGCAGTCTGGAAAAGGGACGGTTTCCCCCTGCACACTGCTAGGCTTTTGGCAGCGGCAGGGACACCTAACTCACTCGACCTAGCCCCTCTAATATTTCGTGCCATTCGCACAGTGCGCCACACCCCGGCTACAAAGTTATTCAGAGGAGGTGCCGCAGTCCTCCTTGGGTCCCTTTCGGTTCGGGAGAACCTATACGTACGTGGGCTGTGTTCAACTTTGAGATTGGGACCTTCAGAGCACTCTAGTACCTCCCAACTGGAAAGAAGGATGGTTCAACGTGAAAGCTGCCTGGAATACAGTGCTCTGTCAGCCCACGCTTGCATGCTGGCATGTCTTTGGAAGGAAAGTGGGCTTTTCTTGAGAGACAGAGCGTGTTTCCACTTCCACTCCAGAGGCATCCCAGGCTCGCCTGCACATGAAAGGAAAACTACGCTGAGCGCCAAGCTGAAGGCAAGGTCCGGGCATTGCATCCACAGCGCCGGGCAGGCAGGCAGCATTTCCCAGCAAGCCTCACTCAAAGCAGTGGCTACACGCTAGTGTGCTTTTCAGGACTCCTGGGACTCCCGCGTCCTCACCACGTCTCATGGAAACACAGTGTGTACCGGATGCCACTTCTTAGGCGACCTACCAACATACAGGGACCTAGGCCCTTCGGATCATCTCTTGGAATGAAGAGTGAAAGGCAAAACTCCGCTCTCTTGGTCGCACAGTTGGATTGCCAGTCTTTCAAAAGTCCTCCCGAGCACAGGTCTAGCAGGTCTTAGGTGTACTGCAAGTGGTCCCCGCTGCTGAACCAGAACTGCAATGAAAAAAACCCTCTGCTTGCTGTTCATCCTGGGAACGCCAACCTGCCCTCGCTCGCCAAGCAGACAGTCGACTTTAGATGCAGCCTGACACACGGACTTGTTGCCCCTGCAACACTGCCTAAGCTTCTGTAAGAGAAAAGGACGCTTTGGCCTAAGCCAAGGAATTATGTCGGTCACGCCACTCAGCCCAAGCAGAACTCCCTTCGTGCCAGAGTTTTATCAGGGAAGGTCCAGGGTGCGGCGTGAGTCTCTTTTCGTTGCTCAGAAACTACCCGTACATGGGCTGTGTGCCAAGTCTGGCATAGGGACCTAAGGAGGAAAGCGTTATTTTCCCAACGGGAAAGCAGGCCACCTGCGGCCTCAAATTTCAGTGAAAACCAATGCTGTTGCCCGTCATCTCTTCACAGTGGCAATGCCGACTGAGGGAAAGGCAGCTTTCCTCGATTAACACAGTGTTTCCTATTCGTGGCAGGAGGCCTCCAGCAGCCCTCTTCACATAACGGGGAAACCAGACCTGTCCCCCAGGCTCAACGTAATGTCCGGGTTTCCATCCACGGGTGGCCGTGTACAGACGATTTCCATGACCCCGGTAGGGAAAGTAGGGCATTAAGGCCAGTGTGCCCTTCCTAGGACTCCCGCCGCCTCACCGCGTCCCTTGGAAGAACGCTGTGTGCTCAGTGACTCTTCTTGGCCGACTGAGCACCGTGCCGCTACCTGGGTACTCCGGATCGTCTCTTTGAGTGCGCTGTGAAAGGCAAGGCAGTGTTTTCTTCGTTGGATCGATAGACTGACAAATCTTCCAAATGTGCCCCGACCAGAGTTCTGGAGAGTCCTCGGTGTAATGCCAGTGGCTCTCAGGGCTGACCCTGAGCTGCAGTGAAACAACTCTGTGCTTCGTGTTCCTTCTCCCTTTACACACCTGCCGTCTCTCTCTCTCTGCCAAGCAGAAACACGACTTTTAGATGCAGCCTGGAAAAGCAACACTCTCCTCCTGAGCCCTGCTAGTCTTTTGGCAGGTTCAAGGCCACCTAGACCTCCCTAGCGCCTTAAATCGCTTAGGTCATTCGCACAGTGCAAATCTCCCTGCCTAAATAAAACATTATTCTGAGAAGGTAGCAGAGTGCTTCTGGTGCCTCTTTTGGTTCTTCAGAAACGACACGTACGTGGGCTGGGTTCAACTTTGATTCTGGGACCTTATGAGAAACGGAGGAATTCCCTAGTTGAACGAGGAATCCTCGTAGCCTCCAAGGTGCCTACATACGGCGTTCTGCGAGTCCTTCCTTGCGTGCTGGAATGGGTCTCAAAGGAAAGGGTGCTTTACAGGAAAGACAAAAGGTGTTTCCACTTCCTTGCCTGAGGCATGCCAGAGGCCCCTTTACATAAAGGGCGCTCTACACTGATCACGCAGATCAAAGCAAAGTCCAGGACGGCATCCACAATGCTGGCAGGCATGCAGCATTTGCCCAGAAGCCTTAGTCATGGCAGTGGCTTAACGCTCGTGTGCCGTTCAGGACTCCTAGGACTCCTGGGTCCTCACCACCTGGGCGTGGAAAAACACTGTGTACCCAATGTCTCTTCTTAGGTGACCTAACCAAACACAGGTCCCTAGGCCCTTCGCATCATTTCTCTGCATGAAGAAGGAGAGGCAACGCTCTGCTCTCTCTTCGTTGCCCATGGAGATTGCCAGGCTTTCAACAGGCCTCCCGAACACAGGCCTAGCAGGTCTCAGGTGTAATGCAAAAGGTCCCCACTGCTGAACCACTGCTGCCACGAAAAAACGCTGTGTTTATTGGTCATACTGGGAACCCTTACCCGCCGTCTCTCTCTGCCAAGCAGAAGGCCGACTACAGAGGCAGCCCGACAAACGTACAGTTTGCCCCTGAACGCTACCTCGGCTTTTCTGAGCTACAAGGACCATTTGGCCTATCCCCGGGAATTATGTCCTTGAAGCCATTCAGCCCATGCAGGACCCCCTTGGCGCCAAAGTTTTATCAGGGAAGGTCCAGCGTGCTGCTTGAGTCTCTCTTGGTTGGTCAGAAACTCCGGGTGCATGCGCTGGGTTCGATTTTGATATTGGTTACCTAGAGCCAAGAGCATTACTTTGCCAGCGGGAGAGCTGAGAGTGCGGCCTCAAAGTGTCCTGAGACACAGTGTGGCTGCTCGTGTTCTCTTCACAAGTAGAAAGGCTATGTGAGGGAAAGGGAGCTCTCCTAGAGAAACACTCTGTTTTCTGAAGCGTGCAGGAGGCCTCCCGGCGCCCTACATACATAAAGGGAACACTATGCTGTTCCACAAGGACCCAAGGAAGGTTCAGGTATTCCATCCACGCCCTGATGCGTGCAGAGGCTTTCCACGAAACCTTAGGCAAGTAGTGCATGAATGTTCGTGTGCCTTTCCCTGGACCCCCGCCGCCTCAGCATGTCCCCTGGAAGAACACTGTGTCCCGAGTCCTCTTCTAGGCCCCCTGAGCACCGTGCCGCTAGCAAAGCCCTCCGGCTCATCTCTTTGCATGCCGAGTGAGAGGCAACACATTCTTTTCTTTGCTGGATAGCTAGATAGCCAAGACATTCAAAAGTGCTCCCTGAACAGAGGTGTAGAAGGTCTTAGGTGTAATGCCTAATGTATCTCTCAGTGCTGCCGCTGAGGAGCAAGGAGAAAGCCGGTGCGTAGCGTTCTTTCTGGGTGTACTTAGCTACCGGCTCTTTCTGGCGAGCAGTAACTCGACTTTAGATGCAGTCTGGAAAAGGGACGGTTTCCCCCTGCACACTGCTAGGCTTTTGGCAGCGGCAGGGACACCTAACTCACTCGACCTAGCCCCTCTAATATTTCGTGCCATTCGCACAGTGCGCCACACCCCGGCTACAAAGTTATTCAGAGGAGGTGCCGCAGTCCTCCTTGGGTCCCTTTCGGTTCGGGAGAACCTATACGTACGTGGGCTGTGTTCAACTTTGAGATTGGGACCTTCAGAGCACTCTAGTACCTCCCAACTGGAAAGAAGGATGGTTCAACGTGAAAGCTGCCTGGAATACAGTGCTCTGTCAGCCCACGCTTGCATGCTGGCATGTCTTTGGAAGGAAAGTGGGCTTTTCTTGAGAGACAGAGCGTGTTTCCACTTCCACTCCAGAGGCATCCCAGGCTCGCCTGCACATGAAAGGAAAACTACGCTGAGCGCCAAGCTGAAGGCAAGGTCCGGGCATTGCATCCACAGCGCCGGGCAGGCAGGCAGCATTTCCCAGCAAGCCTCACTCAAAGCAGTGGCTACACGCTAGTGTGCTTTTCAGGACTCCTGGGACTCCCGCGTCCTCACCACGTCTCATGGAAACACAGTGTGTACCGGATGCCACTTCTTAGGCGACCTACCAACATACAGGGACCTAGGCCCTTCGGATCATCTCTTGGAATGAAGAGTGAAAGGCAAAACACCGCTCTCTTGGTCGCACAGTTGGATTGCCAGTCTTTCAAAAGTCCTCCCGAGCACAGGTCTAGCAGGTCTTAGGTGTACTGCAAGTGGTCCCCGCTGCTGAACCAGAACTGCAATGAAAAAAACCCTCTGCTTGCTGTTCATCCTGGGAACGCCAACCTGCCCTCGCTCGCCAAGCAGACAGTCGACTTTAGATGCAGCCTGACACACGGACTTGTTGCCCCTGCAACACTGCCTAAGCTTCTGTAAGAGAAAAGGACGCTTTGGCCTAAGCCAAGGAATTATGTCGGTCACGCCACTCAGCCCAAGCAGAACTCCCTTCGTGCCAGAGTTTTATCAGGGAAGGTCCAGGGTGCGGCGTGAGTCTCTTTTCGTTGCTCAGAAACTACCCGTACATGGGCTGTGTGCCAAGTCTGGCATAGGGACCTAAGGAGGAAAGCGTTATTTTCCCAACGGGAAAGCAGGCCACCTGCGGCCTCAAATTTCAGTGAAAACCAATGCTGTTGCCCGTCATCTCTTCACAGTGGCAATGCCGACTGAGGGAAAGGCAGCTTTCCTCGATTAACACAGTGTTTCCTATTCGTGGCAGGAGGCCTCCAGCAGCCCTCTTCACATAACGGGGAAACCAGACCTGTCCCCCAGGCTCAACGTAATGTCCGGGTTTCCATCCACGGGTGGCCGTGTACAGACGATTTCCATGACCCCGGTAGGGAAAGTAGGGCATTAAGGCCAGTGTGCCCTTCCTAGGACTCCCGCCGCCTCACCGCGTCCCTTGGAAGAACGCTGTGTGCTCAGTGACTCTTCTTGGCCGACTGAGCACCGTGCCGCTACCTGGGTACTCCGGATCGTCTCTTTGAGTGCGCTGTGAAAGGCAAGGCAGTGTTTTCTTCGTTGGATCGATAGACTGACAAATCTTCCAAATGTGCCCCGACCAGAGTTCTGGAAAGTCCTCGGTGTAATGCCAGTGGCTCTCAGGGCTGACCCTGAGCTGCAGTGAAACAACTCTGTGCTTCGTGTTCCTTCTCCCTTTACACACCTGCCGTCTCTCTCTCTCTGCCAAGCAGAAACACGACTTTTAGATGCAGCCTGGAAAAGCAACACTCTCCTCCTGAGCCCTGCTAGTCTTTTGGCAGGTTCAAGGCCACCTAGACCTCCCTAGCGCCTTAAATCGCTTAGGTCATTCGCACAGTGCAAATCTCCCTGCCTAAATAAAACATTATTCTGAGAAGGTAGCAGAGTGCTTCTGGTGCCTCTTTTGGTTCTTCAGAAACGACACGTACGTGGGCTGGGTTCAACTTTGATTCTGGGACCTTATGAGAAACGGAGGAATTCCCTAGTTGAACGAGGAATCCTCGTAGCCTCCAAGGTGCCTACATACGGCGTTCTGCGAGTCCTTCCTTGCGTGCTGGAATGGGTCTCAAAGGAAAGGGTGCTTTACAGGAAAGACAAAAGGTGTTTCCACTTCCTTGCCTGAGGCATGCCAGAGGCCCCTTTACATAAAGGGCGCTCTACACTGATCACGCAGATCAAAGCAAAGTCCAGGACGGCATCCACAATGCTGGCAGGCATGCAGCATTTGCCCAGAAGCCTTAGTCATGGCAGTGGCTTAACGCTCGTGTGCCGTTCAGGACTCCTAGGACTCCTGGGTCCTCACCACCTGGGCGTGGAAAAACACTGTGTACCCAATGTCTCTTCTTAGGTGACCTAACCAAACACAGGTCCCTAGGCCCTTCGCATCATTTCTCTGCATGAAGAAGGAGAGGCAACGCTCTGCTCTCTCTTCGTTGCCCATGGAGATTGCCAGGCTTTCAACAGGCCTCCCGAACACAGGCCTAGCAGGTCTCAGGTGTAATGCAAAAGGTCCCCACTGCTGAACCACTGCTGCCACGAAAAAACGCTGTGTTTATTGGTCATACTGGGAACCCTTACCCGCCGTCTCTCTCTGCCAAGCAGAAGGCCGACTACAGAGGCAGCCCGACAAACGTACAGTTTGCCCCTGAACGCTACCTCGGCTTTTCTGAGCTACAAGGACCATTTGGCCTATCCCCGGGAATTATGTCCTTGAAGCCATTCAGCCCATGCAGGACCCCCTTGGCGCCAAAGTTTTATCAGGGAAGGTCCAGCGTGCTGCTTGAGTCTCTCTTGGTTGGTCAGAAACTCCGGGTGCATGCGCTGGGTTCGATTTTGATATTGGTTACCTAGAGCCAAGAGCATTACTTTGCCAGCGGGAGAGCTGAGAGTGCGGCCTCAAAGTGTCCTGAGACACAGTGTGGCTGCTCGTGTTCTCTTCACAAGTAGAAAGGCTATGTGAGGGAAAGGGAGCTCTCCTAGAGAAACACTCTGTTTTCTGAAGCGTGCAGGAGGCCTCCCGGCGCCCTACATACATAAAGGGAACACTATGCTGTTCCACAAGGACCCAAGGAAGGTTCAGGTATTCCATCCACGCCCTGATGCGTGCAGAGGCTTTCCACGAAACCTTAGGCAAGTAGTGCATGAATGTTCGTGTGCCTTTCCCTGGACCCCCGCCGCCTCAGCATGTCCCCTGGAAGAACACTGTGTCCCGAGTCCTCTTCTAGGCCCCCTGAGCACCGTGCCGCTAGCAAAGCCCTCCGGCTCATCTCTTTGCATGCCGAGTGAGAGGCAACACACTCTTTTCTTTGCTGGATAGCTAGATAGCCAAGACATTCAAAAGTGCTCCCTGAACAGAGGTGTAGAAGGTCTTAGGTGTAATGCCTAATGTATCTCTCAGTGCTGCCGCTGAGGAGCAAGGAGAAAGCCGGTGCGTAGCGTTCTTTCTGGGTGTACTTAGCTACCGGCTCTTTCTGGCGAGCAGTAACTCGACTTTAGATGCAGTCTGGAAAAGGGACGGTTTCCCCCTGCACACTGCTAGGCTTTTGGCAGCGGCAGGGACACCTAACTCACTCGACCTAGCCCCTCTAATATTTCGTGCCATTCGCACAGTGCGCCACACCCCGGCTACAAAGTTATTCAGAGGAGGTGCCGCAGTCCTCCTTGGGTCCCTTTCGGTTCGGGAGAACCTATACGTACGTGGGCTGTGTTCAACTTTGAGATTGGGACCTTCAGAGCACTCTAGTACCTCCCAACTGGAAAGAAGGATGGTTCAACGTGAAAGCTGCCTGGAATACAGTGCTCTGTCAGCCCACGCTTGCATGCTGGCATGTCTTTGGAAGGAAAGTGGGCTTTTCTTGAGAGACAGAGCGTGTTTCCACTTCCACTCCAGAGGCATCCCAGGCTCGCCTGCACATGAAAGGAAAACTACGCTGAGCGCCAAGCTGAAGGCAAGGTCCGGGCATTGCATCCACAGCGCCGGGCAGGCAGGCAGCATTTCCCAGCAAGCCTCACTCAAAGCAGTGGCTACACGCTAGTGTGCTTTTCAGGACTCCTGGGACTCCCGCGTCCTCACCACGTCTCATGGAAACACAGTGTGTACCGGATGCCACTTCTTAGGCGACCTACCAACATACAGGGACCTAGGCCCTTCGGATCATCTCTTGGAATGAAGAGTGAAAGGCAAAACACCGCTCTCTTGGTCGCACAGTTGGATTGCCAGTCTTTCAAAAGTCCTCCCGAGCACAGGTCTAGCAGGTCTTAGGTGTACTGCAAGTGGTCCCCGCTGCTGAACCAGAGCTGCAATGAAAAAAACCCTCTGCTTGCTGTTCATCCTGGGAACGCCAACCTGCCCTCGCTCGCCAAGCAGACAGTCGACTTTAGATGCAGCCTGACACACGGACTTGTTGCCCCTGCAACACTGCCTAAGCTTCTGTAAGAGAAAAGGACGCTTTGGCCTAAGCCAAGGAATTATGTCGGTCACGCCACTCAGCCCAAGCAGAACTCCCTTCGTGCCAGAGTTTTATCAGGGAAGGTCCAGGGTGCGGCGTGAGTCTCTTTTCGTTGCTCAGAAACTACCCGTACATGGGCTGTGTGCCAAGTCTGGCATAGGGACCTAAGGAGGAAAGCGTTATTTTCCCAACGGGAAAGCAGGCCACCTGCGGCCTCAAATTTCAGTGAAAACCAATGCTGTTGCCCGTCATCTCTTCACAGTGGCAATGCCGACTGAGGGAAAGGCAGCTTTCCTCGATTAACACAGTGTTTCCTATTCGTGGCAGGAGGCCTCCAGCAGCCCTCTTCACATAACGGGGAAACCAGACCTGTCCCCCAGGCTCAACGTAATGTCCGGGTTTCCATCCACGGGTGGCCGTGTACAGACGATTTCCATGACCCCGGTAGGGAAAGTAGGGCATTAAGGCCAGTGTGCCCTTCCTAGGACTCCCGCCGCCTCACCGCGTCCCTTGGAAGAACGCTGTGTGCTCAGTGACTCTTCTTGGCCGACTGAGCACCGTGCCGCTACCTGGGTACTCCGGATCGTCTCTTTGAGTGCGCTGTGAAAGGCAAGGCAGTGTTTTCTTCGTTGGATCGATAGACTGACAAATCTTCCAAATGTGCCCCGACCAGAGTTCTGCAAAGTCCTCGGTGTAATGCCAGTGGCTCTCAGGGCTGACCCTGAGCTGCAGTGAAACAACTCTGTGCTTCGTGTTCCTTCTCCCTTTACACACCTGCCGTCTCTCTCTCTCTGCCAAGCAGAAACACGACTTTTAGATGCAGCCTGGAAAAGCAACACTCTCCTCCTGAGCCCTGCTAGTCTTTTGGCAGGTTCAAGGCCACCTAGACCTCCCTAGCGCCTTAAATCGCTTAGGTCATTCGCACAGTGCAAATCTCCCTGCCTAAATAAAACATTTTTCTGAGAAGGTAGCACAGTGCTTCTGGTGCCTCTTTTGGTTCTTCAGAAACGACACGTACGTGGGCTGGGTTCAACTTTGATTCTGGGACCTTATGAGAAACGGAGGAATTCCCTAGTTGAACGAGGAATCCTCGTAGCCTCCAAGGTGCCTACATACGGCGTTCTGCGAGTCCTTCCTTGCGTGCTGGAATGGGTCTCAAAGGAAAGGGTGCTTTACAGGAAAGACAAAAGGTGTTTCCACTTCCTTGCCTGAGGCATGCCAGAGGCCCCTTTACATAAAGGGCGCTCTACACTGATCACGCAGATCAAAGCAAAGTCCAGGACGGCATCCACAATGCTGGCAGGCATGCAGCATTTGCCCAGAAGCCTTAGTCATGGCAGTGGCTTAACGCTCGTGTGCCGTTCAGGACTCCTAGGACTCCTGGGTCCTCACCACCTGGGCGTGGAAAAACACTGTGTACCCAATGTCTCTTCTTAGGTGACCTAACCAAACACAGGTCCCTAGGCCCTTCGCATCATTTCTCTGCATGAAGAAGGAGAGGCAACGCTCTGCTCTCTCTTCGTTGCCCATGGAGATTGCCAGGCTTTCAACAGGCCTCCCGAACACAGGCCTAGCAGGTCTCAGGTGTAATGCAAAAGGTCCCCACTGCTGAACCACTGCTGCCACGAAAAAACGCTGTGTTTATTGGTCATACTGGGAACCCTTACCCGCCGTCTCTCTCTGCCAAGCAGAAGGCCGACTACAGAGGCAGCCCGACAAACGTACAGTTTGCCCCTGAACGCTACCTCGGCTTTTCTGAGCTACAAGGACCATTTGGCCTATCCCCGGGAATTATGTCCTTGAAGCCATTCAGCCCATGCAGGACCCCCTTGGCGCCAAAGTTTTATCAGGGAAGGTCCAGCGTGCTGCTTGAGTCTCTCTTGGTTGGTCAGAAACTCCGGGTGCATGCGCTGGGTTCGATTTTGATATTGGTTACCTAGAGCCAAGAGCATTACTTTGCCAGCGGGAGAGCTGAGAGTGCGGCCTCAAAGTGTCCTGAGACACAGTGTGGCTGCTCGTGTTCTCTTCACAAGTAGAAAGGCTATGTGAGGGAAAGGGAGCTCTCCTAGAGAAACACTCTGTTTTCTGAAGCGTGCAGGAGGCCTCCCGGCGCCCTACATACATAAAGGGAACACTATGCTGTTCCACAAGGACCCAAGGAAGGTTCAGGTATTCCATCCACGCCCTGATGCGTGCAGAGGCTTTCCACGAAACCTTAGGCAAGTAGTGCATGAATGTTCGTGTGCCTTTCCCTGGACCCCCGCCGCCTCAGCATGTCCCCTGGAAGAACACTGTGTCCCGAGTCCTCTTCTAGGCCCCCTGAGCACCGTGCCGCTAGCAAAGCCCTCCGGCTCATCTCTTTGCATGCCGAGTGAGAGGCAACACACTCTTTTCTTTGCTGGATAGCTAGATAGCCAAGACATTCAAAAGTGCTCCCTGAACAGAGGTGTAGAAGGTCTTAGGTGTAATGCCTAATGTATCTCTCAGTGCTGCCGCTGAGGAGCAAGGAGAAAGCCGGTGCGTAGCGTTCTTTCTGGGTGTACTTAGCTACCGGCTCTTTCTGGCGAGCAGTAACTCGACTTTAGATGCAGTCTGGAAAAGGGACGGTTTCCCCCTGCACACTGCTAGGCTTTTGGCAGCGGCAGGGACACCTAACTCACTCGACCTAGCCCCTCTAATATTTCGTGCCATTCGCACAGTGCGCCACACCCCGGCTACAAAGTTATTCAGAGGAGGTGCCGCAGTCCTCCTTGGGTCCCTTTCGGTTCGGGAGAACCTATACGTACGTGGGCTGTGTTCAACTTTGAGATTGGGACCTTCAGAGCACTCTAGTACCTCCCAACTGGAAAGAAGGATGGTTCAACGTGAAAGCTGCCTGGAATACAGTGCTCTGTCAGCCCACGCTTGCATGCTGGCATGTCTTTGGAAGGAAAGTGGGCTTTTCTTGAGAGACAGAGCGTGTTTCCACTTCCACTCCAGAGGCATCCCAGGCTCGCCTGCACATGAAAGGAAAACTACGCTGAGCGCCAAGCTGAAGGCAAGGTCCGGGCATTGCATCCACAGCGCCGGGCAGGCAGGCAGCATTTCCCAGCAAGCCTCACTCAAAGCAGTGGCTACACGCTAGTGTGCTTTTCAGGACTCCTGGGACTCCCGCGTCCTCACCACGTCTCATGGAAACACAGTGTGTACCGGATGCCACTTCTTAGGCGACCTCCCAACATACAGGGACCTAGGCCCTTCGGATCATCTCTTGGAATGAAGAGTGAAAGGCAAAACACCGCTCTCTTGGTCGCACAGTTGGATTGCCAGTCTTTCAAAAGTCCTCCCGAGCACAGGTCTAGCAGGTCTTAGGTGTACTGCAAGTGGTCCCCGCTGCTGAACCAGAACTGCAATGAAAAAAACCCTCTGCTTGCTGTTCATCCTGGGAACGCCAACCTGCCCTCGCTCGCCAAGCAGACAGTCGACTTTAGATGCAGCCTGACACACGGACTTGTTGCCCCTGCAACACTGCCTAAGCTTCTGTAAGAGAAAAGGACGCTTTGGCCTAAGCCAAGGAATTATGTCGGTCACGCCACTCAGCCCAAGCAGAACTCCCTTCGTGCCAGAGTTTTATCAGGGAAGGTCCAGGGTGCGGCGTGAGTCTCTTTTCGTTGCTCAGAAACTACCCGTACATGGGCTGTGTGCCAAGTCTGGCATAGGGACCTAAGGAGGAAAGCGTTATTTTCCCAACGGGAAAGCAGGCCACCTGCGGCCTCAAATTTCAGTGAAAACCAATGCTGTTGCCCGTCATCTCTTCACAGTGGCAATGCCGACTGAGGGAAAGGCAGCTTTCCTCGATTAACACAGTGTTTCCTATTCGTGGCAGGAGGCCTCCAGCAGCCCTCTTCACATAACGGGGAAACCAGACCTGTCCCCCAGGCTCAACGTAATGTCCGGGTTTCCATCCACGGGTGGCCGTGTACAGACGATTTCCATGACCCCGGTAGGGAAAGTAGGGCATTAAGGCCAGTGTGCCCTTCCTAGGACTCCCGCCGCCTCACCGCGTCCCTTGGAAGAACGCTGTGTGCTCAGTGACTCTTCTTGGCCGACTGAGCACCGTGCCGCTACCTGGGTACTCCGGATCGTCTCTTTGAGTGCGCTGTGAAAGGCAAGGCAGTGTTTTCTTCGTTGGATCGATAGACTGACAAATCTTCCAAATGTGCCCCGACCAGAGTTCTGGAAAGTCCTCGGTGTAATGCCAGTGGCTCTCAGGGCTGACCCTGAGCTGCAGTGAAACAACTCTGTGCTTCGTGTTCCTTCTCCCTTTACACACCTGCCGTCTCTCTCTCTCTGCCAAGCAGAAACACGACTTTTAGATGCAGCCTGGAAAAGCAACACTCTCCTCCTGAGCCCTGCTAGTCTTTTGGCAGGTTCAAGGCCACCTAGACCTCCCTAGCGCCTTAAATCGCTTAGGTCATTCGCACAGTGCAAATCTCCCTGCCTAAATAAAACATTATTCTGAGAAGGTAGCACAGTGCTTCTGGTGCCTCTTCTGGTTCTTCAGAAACGACACGTACGTGGGCTGGGTTCAACTTTGATTCTGGGACCTTATGAGAAACGGAGGAATTCCCTAGTTGAACGAGGAATCCTCGTAGCCTCCAAGGTGCCTACATACGGCGTTCTGCGAGTCCTTCCTTGCGTGCTGGAATGGGTCTCAAAGGAAAGGGTGCTTTACAGGAAAGACAAAAGGTGTTTCCACTTCCTTGCCTGAGGCATGCCAGAGGCCCCTTTACATAAAGGGCGCTCTACACTGATCACGCAGATCAAAGCAAAGTCCAGGACGGCATCCACAATGCTGGCAGGCATGCAGCATTTGCCCAGAAGCCTTAGTCATGGCAGTGGCTTAACGCTCGTGTGCCGTTCAGGACTCCTAGGACTCCTGGGTCCTCACCACCTGGGCGTGGAAAAACACTGTGTACCCAATGTCTCTTCTTAGGTGACCTAACCAAACACAGGTCCCTAGGCCCTTCGCATCATTTCTCTGCATGAAGAAGGAAAGGCAACGCTCTGCTCTCTCTTCGTTGCCCATGGAGATTGCCAGGCTTTCAACAGGCCTCCCGAACACAGGCCTAGCAGGTCTCAGGTGTAATGCAAAAGGTCCCCACTGCTGAACCACTGCTGCCACGAAAAAACGCTGTGTTTATTGGTCATACTGGGAACCCTTACCCGCCGTCTCTCTCTGCCAAGCAGAAGGCCGACTACAGAGGCAGCCCGACAAACGTACAGTTTGCCCCTGAACGCTACCTCGGCTTTTCTGAGCTACAAGGACCATTTGGCCTATCCCCGGGAATTATGTCCTTGAAGCCATTCAGCCCATGCAGGACCCCCTTGGCGCCAAAGTTTTATCAGGGAAGGTCCAGCGTGCTGCTTGAGTCTCTCTTGGTTGGTCAGAAACTCCGGGTGCATGCGCTGGGTTCGATTTTGATATTGGTTACCTAGAGCCAAGAGCATTACTTTGCCAGCGGGAGAGCTGAGAGTGCGGCCTCAAAGTGTCCTGAGACACAGTGTGGCTGCTCGTGTTCTCTTCACAAGTAGAAAGGCTATGTGAGGGAAAGGGAGCTCTCCTAGAGAAACACTCTGTTTTCTGAAGCGTGCAGGAGGCCTCCCGGCGCCCTACATACATAAAGGGAACACTATGCTGTTCCACAAGGACCCAAGGAAGGTTCAGGTATTCCATCCACGCCCTGATGCGTGCAGAGGCTTTCCACGAAACCTTAGGCAAGTAGTGCATGAATGTTCGTGTGCCTTTCCCTGGACCCCCGCCGCCTCAGCATGTCCCCTGGAAGAACACTGTGTCCCGAGTCCTCTTCTAGGCCCCCTGAGCACCGTGCCGCTAGCAAAGCCCTCCGGCTCATCTCTTTGCATGCCGAGTGAGAGGCAACACACTCTTTTCTTTGCTGGATAGCTAGATAGCCAAGACATTCAAAAGTGCTCCCTGAACAGAGGTGTAGAAGGTCTTAGGTGTAATGCCTAATGTATCTCTCAGTGCTGCCGCTGAGGAGCAAGGAGAAAGCCGGTGCGTAGCGTTCTTTCTGGGTGTACTTAGCTACCGGCTCTTTCTGGCGAGCAGTAACTCGACTTTAGATGCAGTCTGGAAAAGGGACGGTTTCCCCCTGCACACTGCTAGGCTTTTGGCAGCGGCAGGGACACCTAACTCACTCGACCTAGCCCCTCTAATATTTCGTGCCATTCGCACAGTGCGCCACACCCCGGCTACAAAGTTATTCAGAGGAGGTGCCGCAGTCCTCCTTGGGTCCCTTTCGGTTCGGGAGAACCTATACGTACGTGGGCTGTGTTCAACTTTGAGATTGGGACCTTCAGAGCACTCTAGTACCTCCCAACTGGAAAGAAGGATGGTTCAACGTGAAAGCTGCCTGGAATACAGTGCTCTGTCAGCCCACGCTTGCATGCTGGCATGTCTTTGGAAGGAAAGTGGGCTTTTCTTGAGAGACAGAGCGTGTTTCCACTTCCACTCCAGAGGCATCCCAGGCTCGCCTGCACATGAAAGGAAAACTACGCTGAGCGCCAAGCTGAAGGCAAGGTCCGGGCATTGCATCCACAGCGCCGGGCAGGCAGGCAGCATTTCCCAGCAAGCCTCACTCAAAGCAGTGGCTACACGCTAGTGTGCTTTTCAGGACTCCTGGGACTCCCGCGTCCTCACCACGTCTCATGGAAACACAGTGTGTACCGGATGCCACTTCTTAGGCGACCTCCCAACATACAGGGACCTAGGCCCTTCGGATCATCTCTTGGAATGAAGAGTGAAAGGCAAAACACCGCTCTCTTGGTCGCACAGTTGGATTGCCAGTCTTTCAAAAGTCCTCCCGAGCACAGGTCTAGCAGGTCTTAGGTGTACTGCAAGTGGTCCCCGCTGCTGAACCAGAACTGCAATGAAAAAAACCCTCTGCTTGCTGTTCATCCTGGGAACGCCAACCTGCCCTCGCTCGCCAAGCAGACAGTCGACTTTAGATGCAGCCTGACACACGGACTTGTTGCCCCTGCAACACTGCCTAAGCTTCTGTAAGAGAAAAGGACGCTTTGGCCTAAGCCAAGGAATTATGTCGGTCACGCCACTCAGCCCAAGCAGAACTCCCTTCGTGCCAGAGTTTTATCAGGGAAGGTCCAGGGTGCGGCGTGAGTCTCTTTTCGTTGCTCAGAAACTACCCGTACATGGGCTGTGTGCCAAGTCTGGCATAGGGACCTAAGGAGGAAAGCGTTATTTTCCCAACGGGAAAGCAGGCCACCTGCGGCCTCAAATTTCAGTGAAAACCAATGCTGTTGCCCGTCATCTCTTCACAGTGGCAATGCCGACTGAGGGAAAGGCAGCTTTCCTCGATTAACACAGTGTTTCCTATTCGTGGCAGGAGGCCTCCAGCAGCCCTCTTCACATAACGGGGAAACCAGACCTGTCCCCCAGGCTCAACGTAATGTCCGGGTTTCCATCCACGGGTGGCCGTGTACAGACGATTTCCATGACCCCGGTAGGGAAAGTAGGGCATTAAGGCCAGTGTGCCCTTCCTAGGACTCCCGCCGCCTCACCGCGTCCCTTGGAAGAACGCTGTGTGCTCAGTGACTCTTCTTGGCCGACTGAGCACCGTGCCGCTACCTGGGTACTCCGGATCGTCTCTTTGAGTGCGCTGTGAAAGGCAAGGCAGTGTTTTCTTCGTTGGATCGATAGACTGACAAATCTTCCAAATGTGCCCCGACCAGAGTTCTGCAAAGTCCTCGGTGTAATGCCAGTGGCTCTCAGGGCTGACCCTGAGCTGCAGTGAAACAACTCTGTGCTTCGTGTTCCTTCTCCCTTTACACACCTGCCGTCTCTCTCTCTCTGCCAAGCAGAAACACGACTTTTAGATGCAGCCTGGAAAAGCAACACTCTCCTCCTGAGCCCTGCTAGTCTTTTGGCAGGTTCAAGGCCACCTAGACCTCCCTAGCGCCTTAAATCGCTTAGGTCATTCGCACAGTGCAAATCTCCCTGCCTAAATAAAACATTATTCTGAGAAGGTAGCAGAGTGCTTCTGGTGCCTCTTCTGGTTCTTCAGAAACGACACGTACGTGGGCTGGGTTCAACTTTGATTCTGGGACCTTATGAGAAACGGAGGAATTCCCTAGTTGAACGAGGAATCCTCGTAGCCTCCAAGGTGCCTACATACGGCGTTCTGCGAGTCCTTCCTTGCGTGCTGGAATGGGTCTCAAAGGAAAGGGTGCTTTACAGGAAAGACAAAAGGTGTTTCCACTTCCTTGCCTGAGGCATGCCAGAGGCCCCTTTACATAAAGGGCGCTCTACACTGATCACGCAGATCAAAGCAAAGTCCAGGACGGCATCCACAATGCTGGCAGGCATGCAGCATTTGCCCAGAAGCCTTAGTCATGGCAGTGGCTTAACGCTCGTGTGCCGTTCAGGACTCCTAGGACTCCTGGGTCCTCACCACCTGGGCGTGGAAAAACACTGTGTACCCAATGTCTCTTCTTAGGTGACCTAACCAAACACAGGTCCCTAGGCCCTTCGCATCATTTCTCTGCATGAAGAAGGAGAGGCAACGCTCTGCTCTCTCTTCGTTGCCCATGGAGATTGCCAGGCTTTCAACAGGCCTCCCGAACACAGGCCTAGCAGGTCTCAGGTGTAATGCAAAAGGTCCCCACTGCTGAACCACTGCTGCCACGAAAAAACGCTGTGTTTATTGGTCATACTGGGAACCCTTACCCGCCGTCTCTCTCTGCCAAGCAGAAGGCCGACTACAGAGGCAGCCCGACAAACGTACAGTTTGCCCCTGAACGCTACCTCGGCTTTTCTGAGCTACAAGGACCATTTGGCCTATCCCCGGGAATTATGTCCTTGAAGCCATTCAGCCCATGCAGGACCCCCTTGGCGCCAAAGTTTTATCAGGGAAGGTCCAGCGTGCTGCTTGAGTCTCTCTTGGTTGGTCAGAAACTCCGGGTGCATGCGCTGGGTTCGATTTTGATATTGGTTACCTAGAGCCAAGAGCATTACTTTGCCAGCGGGAGAGCTGAGAGTGCGGCCTCAAAGTGTCCTGAGACACAGTGTGGCTGCTCGTGTTCTCTTCACAAGTAGAAAGGCTATGTGAGGGAAAGGGAGCTCTCCTAGAGAAACACTCTGTTTTCTGAAGCGTGCAGGAGGCCTCCCGGCGCCCTACATACATAAAGGGAACACTATGCTGTTCCACAAGGACCCAAGGAAGGTTCAGGTATTCCATCCACGCCCTGATGCGTGCAGAGGCTTTCCACGAAACCTTAGGCAAGTAGTGCATGAATGTTCGTGTGCCTTTCCCTGGACCCCCGCCGCCTCAGCATGTCCCCTGGAAGAACACTGTGTCCCGAGTCCTCTTCTAGGCCCCCTGAGCACCGTGCCGCTAGCAAAGCCCTCCGGCTCATCTCTTTGCATGCCGAGTGAGAGGCAACACACTCTTTTCTTTGCTGGATAGCTAGATAGCCAAGACATTCAAAAGTGCTCCCTGAACAGAGGTGTAGAAGGTCTTAGGTGTAATGCCTAATGTATCTCTCAGTGCTGCCGCTGAGGAGCAAGGAGAAAGCCGGTGCGTAGCGTTCTTTCTGGGTGTACTTAGCTACCGGCTCTTTCTGGCGAGCAGTAACTCGACTTTAGATGCAGTCTGGAAAAGGGACGGTTTCCCCCTGCACACTGCTAGGCTTTTGGCAGCGGCAGGGACACCTAACTCACTCGACCTAGCCCCTCTAATATTTCGTGCCATTCGCACAGTGCGCCACACCCCGGCTACAAAGTTATTCAGAGGAGGTGCCGCAGTCCTCCTTGGGTCCCTTTCGGTTCGGGAGAACCTATACGTACGTGGGCTGTGTTCAACTTTGAGATTGGGACCTTCAGAGCACTCTAGTACCTCCCAACTGGAAAGAAGGATGGTTCAACGTGAAAGCTGCCTGGAATACAGTGCTCTGTCAGCCCACGCTTGCATGCTGGCATGTCTTTGGAAGGAAAGTGGGCTTTTCTTGAGAGACAGAGCGTGTTTCCACTTCCACTCCAGAGGCATCCCAGGCTCGCCTGCACATGAAAGGAAAACTACGCTGAGCGCCAAGCTGAAGGCAAGGTCCGGGCATTGCATCCACAGCGCCGGGCAGGCAGGCAGCATTTCCCAGCAAGCCTCACTCAAAGCAGTGGCTACACGCTAGTGTGCTTTTCAGGACTCCTGGGACTCCCGCGTCCTCACCACGTCTCATGGAAACACAGTGTGTACCGGATGCCACTTCTTAGGAGACCTCCCAACATACAGGGACCTAGGCCCTTCGGATCATCTCTTGGAATGAAGAGTGAAAGGCAAAACACCGCTCTCTTGGTCGCACAGTTGGATTGCCAGTCTTTCAAAAGTCCTCCCGAGCACAGGTCTAGCAGGTCTTAGGTGTACTGCAAGTGGTCCCCGCTGCTGAACCAGAACTGCAATGAAAAAAACCCTCTGCTTGCTGTTCATCCTGGGAACGCCAACCTGCCCTCGCTCGCCAAGCAGACAGTCGACTTTAGATGCAGCCTGACACACGGACTTGTTGCCCCTGCAACACTGCCTAAGCTTCTGTAAGAGAAAAGGACGCTTTGGCCTAAGCCAAGGAATTATGTCGGTCACGCCACTCAGCCCAAGCAGAACTCCCTTCGTGCCAGAGTTTTATCAGGGAAGGTCCAGGGTGCGGCGTGAGTCTCTTTTCGTTGCTCAGAAACTACCCGTACATGGGCTGTGTGCCAAGTCTGGCATAGGGACCTAAGGAGGAAAGCGTTATTTTCCCAACGGGAAAGCAGGCCACCTGCGGCCTCAAATTTCAGTGAAAACCAATGCTGTTGCCCGTCATCTCTTCACAGTGGCAATGCCGACTGAGGGAAAGGCAGCTTTCCTCGATTAACACAGTGTTTCCTATTCGTGGCAGGAGGCCTCCAGCAGCCCTCTTCACATAACGGGGAAACCAGACCTGTCCCCCAGGCTCAACGTAATGTCCGGGTTTCCATCCACGGGTGGCCGTGTACAGACGATTTCCATGACCCCGGTAGGGAAAGTAGGGCATTAAGGCCAGTGTGCCCTTCCTAGGACTCCCGCCGCCTCACCGCGTCCCTTGGAAGAACGCTGTGTGCTCAGTGACTCTTCTTGGCCGACTGAGCACCGTGCCGCTACCTGGGTACTCCGGATCGTCTCTTTGAGTGCGCTGTGAAAGGCAAGGCAGTGTTTTCTTCGTTGGATCGATAGACTGACAAATCTTCCAAATGTGCCCCGACCAGAGTTCTGGAAAGTCCTCGGTGTAATGCCAGTGGCTCTCAGGGCTGACCCTGAGCTGCAGTGAAACAACTCTGTGCTTCGTGTTCCTTCTCCCTTTACACACCTGCCGTCTCTCTCTCTCTGCCAAGCAGAAACACGACTTTTAGATGCAGCCTGGAAAAGCAACACTCTCCTCCTGAGCCCTGCTAGTCTTTTGGCAGGTTCAAGGCCACCTAGACCTCCCTAGCGCCTTAAATCGCTTAGGTCATTCGCACAGTGCAAATCTCCCTGCCTAAATAAAACATTATTCTGAGAAGGTAGCACAGTGCTTCTGGTGCCTCTTCTGGTTCTTCAGAAACGACACGTACGTGGGCTGGGTTCAACTTTGATTCTGGGACCTTATGAGAAACGGAGGAATTCCCTAGTTGAACGAGGAATCCTCGTAGCCTCCAAGGTGCCTACATACGGCGTTCTGCGAGTCCTTCCTTGCGTGCTGGAATGGGTCTCAAAGGAAAGGGTGCTTTACAGGAAAGACAAAAGGTGTTTCCACTTCCTTGCCTGAGGCATGCCAGAGGCCCCTTTACATAAAGGGCGCTCTACACTGATCACGCAGATCAAAGCAAAGTCCAGGACGGCATCCACAATGCTGGCAGGCATGCAGCATTTGCCCAGAAGCCTTAGTCATGGCAGTGGCTTAACGCTCGTGTGCCGTTCAGGACTCCTAGGACTCCTGGGTCCTCACCACCTGGGCGTGGAAAAACACTGTGTACCCAATGTCTCTTCTTAGGTGACCTAACCAAACACAGGTCCCTAGGCCCTTCGCATCATTTCTCTGCATGAAGAAGGAGAGGCAACGCTCTGCTCTCTCTTCGTTGCCCATGGAGATTGCCAGGCTTTCAACAGGCCTCCCGAACACAGGCCTAGCAGGTCTCAGGTGTAATGCAAAAGGTCCCCACTGCTGAACCACTGCTGCCACGAAAAAACGCTGTGTTTATTGGTCATACTGGGAACCCTTACCCGCCGTCTCTCTCTGCCAAGCAGAAGGCCGACTACAGAGGCAGCCCGACAAACGTACAGTTTGCCCCTGAACGCTACCTCGGCTTTTCTGAGCTACAAGGACCATTTGGCCTATCCCCGGGAATTATGTCCTTGAAGCCATTCAGCCCATGCAGGACCCCCTTGGCGCCAAAGTTTTATCAGGGAAGGTCCAGCGTGCTGCTTGAGTCTCTCTTGGTTGGTCAGAAACTCCGGGTGCATGCGCTGGGTTCGATTTTGATATTGGTTACCTAGAGCCAAGAGCATTACTTTGCCAGCGGGAGAGCTGAGAGTGCGGCCTCAAAGTGTCCTGAGACACAGTGTGGCTGCTCGTGTTCTCTTCACAAGTAGAAAGGCTATGTGAGGGAAAGGGAGCTCTCCTAGAGAAACACTCTGTTTTCTGAAGCGTGCAGGAGGCCTCCCGGCGCCCTACATACATAAAGGGAACACTATGCTGTTCCACAAGGACCCAAGGAAAGTTCAGGTATTCCATCCACGCCCTGATGCGTGCAGAGGCTTTCCACGAAACCTTAGGCAAGTAGTGCATGAATGTTCGTGTGCCTTTCCCTGGACCCCCGCCGCCTCAGCATGTCCCCTGGAAGAACACTGTGTCCCGAGTCCTCTTCTAGGCCCCCTGAGCACCGTGCCGCTAGCAAAGCCCTCCGGCTCATCTCTTTGCATGCCGAGTGAGAGGCAACACACTCTTTTCTTTGCTGGATAGCTAGATAGCCAAGACATTCAAAAGTGCTCCCTGAACAGAGGTGTAGAAGGTCTTAGGTGTAATGCCTAATGTATCTCTCAGTGCTGCCGCTGAGGAGCAAGGAGAAAGCCGGTGCGTAGCGTTCTTTCTGGGTGTACTTAGCTACCGGCTCTTTCTGGCGAGCAGTAACTCGACTTTAGATGCAGTCTGGAAAAGGGACGGTTTCCCCCTGCACACTGCTAGGCTTTTGGCAGCGGCAGGGACACCTAACTCACTCGACCTAGCCCCTCTAATATTTCGTGCCATTCGCACAGTGCGCCACACCCCGGCTACAAAGTTATTCAGAGGAGGTGCCGCAGTCCTCCTTGGGTCCCTTTCGGTTCGGGAGAACCTATACGTACGTGGGCTGTGTTCAACTTTGAGATTGGGACCTTCAGAGCACTCTAGTACCTCCCAACTGGAAAGAAGGATGGTTCAACGTGAAAGCTGCCTGGAATACAGTGCTCTGTCAGCCCACGCTTGCATGCTGGCATGTCTTTGGAAGGAAAGTGGGCTTTTCTTGAGAGACAGAGCGTGTTTCCACTTCCACTCCAGAGGCATCCCAGGCTCGCCTGCACATGAAAGGAAAACTACGCTGAGCGCCAAGCTGAAGGCAAGGTCCGGGCATTGCATCCACAGCGCCGGGCAGGCAGGCAGCATTTCCCAGCAAGCCTCACTCAAAGCAGTGGCTACACGCTAGTGTGCTTTTCAGGACTCCTGGGACTCCCGCGTCCTCACCACGTCTCATGGAAACACAGTGTGTACCGGATGCCACTTCTTAGGCGACCTCCCAACATACAGGGACCTAGGCCCTTCGGATCATCTCTTGGAATGAAGAGTGAAAGGCAAAACACCGCTCTCTTGGTCGCACAGTTGGATTGCCAGTCTTTCAAAAGTCCTCCCGAGCACAGGTCTAGCAGGTCTTAGGTGTACTGCAAGTGGTCCCCGCTGCTGAACCAGAACTGCAATGAAAAAAACCCTCTGCTTGCTGTTCATCCTGGGAACGCCAACCTGCCCTCGCTCGCCAAGCAGACAGTCGACTTTAGATGCAGCCTGACACACGGACTTGTTGCCCCTGCAACACTGCCTAAGCTTCTGTAAGAGAAAAGGACGCTTTGGCCTAAGCCAAGGAATTATGTCGGTCACGCCACTCAGCCCAAGCAGAACTCCCTTCGTGCCAGAGTTTTATCAGGGAAGGTCCAGGGTGCGGCGTGAGTCTCTTTTCGTTGCTCAGAAACTACCCGTACATGGGCTGTGTGCCAAGTCTGGCATAGGGACCTAAGGAGGAAAGCGTTATTTTCCCAACGGGAAAGCAGGCCACCTGCGGCCTCAAATTTCAGTGAAAACCAATGCTGTTGCCCGTCATCTCTTCACAGTGGCAATGCCGACTGAGGGAAAGGCAGCTTTCCTCGATTAACACAGTGTTTCCTATTCGTGGCAGGAGGCCTCCAGCAGCCCTCTTCACATAACGGGGAAACCAGACCTGTCCCCCAGGCTCAACGTAATGTCCGGGTTTCCATCCACGGGTGGCCGTGTACAGACGATTTCCATGACCCCGGTAGGGAAAGTAGGGCATTAAGGCCAGTGTGCCCTTCCTAGGACTCCCGCCGCCTCACCGCGTCCCTTGGAAGAACGCTGTGTGCTCAGTGACTCTTCTTGGCCGACTGAGCACCGTGCCGCTACCTGGGTACTCCGGATCGTCTCTTTGAGTGCGCTGTGAAAGGCAAGGCAGTGTTTTCTTCGTTGGATCGATAGACTGACAAATCTTCCAAATGTGCCCCGACCAGAGTTCTGGAAAGTCCTCGGTGTAATGCCAGTGGCTCTCAGGGCTGACCCTGAGCTGCAGTGAAACAACTCTGTGCTTCGTGTTCCTTCTCCCTTTACACACCTGCCGTCTCTCTCTCTCTGCCAAGCAGAAACACGACTTTTAGATGCAGCCTGGAAAAGCAACACTCTCCTCCTGAGCCCTGCTAGTCTTTTGGCAGGTTCAAGGCCACCTAGACCTCCCTAGCGCCTTAAATCGCTTAGGTCATTCGCACAGTGCAAATCTCCCTGCCTAAATAAAACATTATTCTGAGAAGGTAGCACAGTGCTTCTGGTGCCTCTTCTGGTTCTTCAGAAACGACACGTACGTGGGCTGGGTTCAACTTTGATTCTGGGACCTTATGAGAAACGGAGGAATTCCCTAGTTGAACGAGGAATCCTCGTAGCCTCCAAGGTGCCTACATACGGCGTTCTGCGAGTCCTTCCTTGCGTGCTGGAATGGGTCTCAAAGGAAAGGGTGCTTTACAGGAAAGACAAAAGGTGTTTCCACTTCCTTGCCTGAGGCATGCCAGAGGCCCCTTTACATAAAGGGCGCTCTACACTGATCACGCAGATCAAAGCAAAGTCCAGGACGGCATCCACAATGCTGGCAGGCATGCAGCATTTGCCCAGAAGCCTTAGTCATGGCAGTGGCTTAACGCTCGTGTGCCGTTCAGGACTCCTAGGACTCCTGGGTCCTCACCACCTGGGCGTGGAAAAACACTGTGTACCCAATGTCTCTTCTTAGGTGACCTAACCAAACACAGGTCCCTAGGCCCTTCGCATCATTTCTCTGCATGAAGAAGGAGAGGCAACGCTCTGCTCTCTCTTCGTTGCCCATGGAGATTGCCAGGCTTTCAACAGGCCTCCCGAACACAGGCCTAGCAGGTCTCAGGTGTAATGCAAAAGGTCCCCACTGCTGAACCACTGCTGCCACGACAAAACGCTGTGTTTATTGGTCATACTGGGAACCCTTACCCGCCGTCTCTCTCTGCCAAGCAGAAGGCCGACTACAGAGGCAGCCCGACAAACGTACAGTTTGCCCCTGAACGCTACCTCGGCTTTTCTGAGCTACAAGGACCATTTGGCCTATCCCCGGGAATTATGTCCTTGAAGCCATTCAGCCCATGCAGGACCCCCTTGGCGCCAAAGTTTTATCAGGGAAGGTCCAGCGTGCTGCTTGAGTCTCTCTTGGTTGGTCAGAAACTCCGGGTGCATGCGCTGGGTTCGATTTTGATATTGGTTACCTAGAGCCAAGAGCATTACTTTGCCAGCGGGAGAGCTGAGAGTGCGGCCTCAAAGTGTCCTGAGACACAGTGTGGCTGCTCGTGTTCTCTTCACAAGTAGAAAGGCTATGTGAGGGAAAGGGAGCTCTCCTAGAGAAACACTCTGTTTTCTGAAGCGTGCAGGAGGCCTCCCGGCGCCCTACATACATAAAGGGAACACTATGCTGTTCCACAAGGACCCAAGGAAGGTTCAGGTATTCCATCCACGCCCTGATGCGTGCAGAGGCTTTCCACGAAACCTTAGGCAAGTAGTGCATGAATGTTCGTGTGCCTTTCCCTGGACCCCCGCCGCCTCAGCATGTCCCCTGGAAGAACACTGTGTCCCGAGTCCTCTTCTAGGCCCCCTGAGCACCGTGCCGCTAGCAAAGCCCTCCGGCTCATCTCTTTGCATGCCGAGTGAGAGGCAACACACTCTTTTCTTTGCTGGATAGCTAGATAGCCAAGACATTCAAAAGTGCTCCCTGAACAGAGGTGTAGAAGGTCTTAGGTGTAATGCCTAATGTATCTCTCAGTGCTGCCGCTGAGGAGCAAGGAGAAAGCCGGTGCGTAGCGTTCTTTCTGGGTGTACTTAGCTACCGGCTCTTTCTGGCGAGCAGTAACTCGACTTTAGATGCAGTCTGGAAAAGGGACGGTTTCCCCCTGCACACTGCTAGGCTTTTGGCAGCGGCAGGGACACCTAACTCACTCGACCTAGCCCCTCTAATATTTCGTGCCATTCGCACAGTGCGCCACACCCCGGCTACAAAGTTATTCAGAGGAGGTGCCGCAGTCCTCCTTGGGTCCCTTTCGGTTCGGGAGAACCTATACGTACGTGGGCTGTGTTCAACTTTGAGATTGGGACCTTCAGAGCACTCTAGTACCTCCCAACTGGAAAGAAGGATGGTTCAACGTGAAAGCTGCCTGGAATACAGTGCTCTGTCAGCCCACGCTTGCATGCTGGCATGTCTTTGGAAGGAAAGTGGGCTTTTCTTGAGAGACAGAGCGTGTTTCCACTTCCACTCCAGAGGCATCCCAGGCTCGCCTGCACATGAAAGGAAAACTACGCTGAGCGCCAAGCTGAAGGCAAGGTCCGGGCATTGCATCCACAGCGCCGGGCAGGCAGGCAGCATTTCCCAGCAAGCCTCACTCAAAGCAGTGGCTACACGCTAGTGTGCTTTTCAGGACTCCTGGGACTCCCGCGTCCTCACCACGTCTCATGGAAACACAGTGTGTACCGGATGCCACTTCTTAGGAGACCTCCCAACATACAGGGACCTAGGCCCTTCGGATCATCTCTTGGAATGAAGAGTGAAAGGCAAAACACCGCTCTCTTGGTCGCACAGTTGGATTGCCAGTCTTTCAAAAGTCCTCCCGAGCACAGGTCTAGCAGGTCTTAGGTGTACTGCAAGTGGTCCCCGCTGCTGAACCAGAACTGCAATGAAAAAAACCCTCTGCTTGCTGTTCATCCTGGGAACGCCAACCTGCCCTCGCTCGCCAAGCAGACAGTCGACTTTAGATGCAGCCTGACACACGGACTTGTTGCCCCTGCAACACTGCCTAAGCTTCTGTAAGAGAAAAGGACGCTTTGGCCTAAGCCAAGGAATTATGTCGGTCACGCCACTCAGCCCAAGCAGAACTCCCTTCGTGCCAGAGTTTTATCAGGGAAGGTCCAGGGTGCGGCGTGAGTCTCTTTTCGTTGCTCAGAAACTACCCGTACATGGGCTGTGTGCCAAGTCTGGCATAGGGACCTAAGGAGGAAAGCGTTATTTTCCCAACGGGAAAGCAGGCCACCTGCGGCCTCAAATTTCAGTGAAAACCAATGCTGTTGCCCGTCATCTCTTCACAGTGGCAATGCCGACTGAGGGAAAGGCAGCTTTCCTCGATTAACACAGTGTTTCCTATTCGTGGCAGGAGGCCTCCAGCAGCCCTCTTCACATAACGGGGAAACCAGACCTGTCCCCCAGGCTCAACGTAATGTCCGGGTTTCCATCCACGGGTGGCCGTGTACAGACGATTTCCATGACCCCGGTAGGGAAAGTAGGGCATTAAGGCCAGTGTGCCCTTCCTAGGACTCCCGCCGCCTCACCGCGTCCCTTGGAAGAACGCTGTGTGCTCAGTGACTCTTCTTGGCCGACTGAGCACCGTGCCGCTACCTGGGTACTCCGGATCGTCTCTTTGAGTGCGCTGTGAAAGGCAAGGCAGTGTTTTCTTCGTTGGATCGATAGACTGACAAATCTTCCAAATGTGCCCCGACCAGAGTTCTGGAAAGTCCTCGGTGTAATGCCAGTGGCTCTCAGGGCTGACCCTGAGCTGCAGTGAAACAACTCTGTGCTTCGTGTTCCTTCTCCCTTTACACACCTGCCGTCTCTCTCTCTCTGCCAAGCAGAAACACGACTTTTAGATGCAGCCTGGAAAAGCAACACTCTCCTCCTGAGCCCTGCTAGTCTTTTGGCAGGTTCAAGGCCACCTAGACCTCCCTAGCGCCTTAAATCGCTTAGGTCATTCGCACAGTGCAAATCTCCCTGCCTAAATAAAACATTATTCTGAGAAGGTAGCAGAGTGCTTCTGGTGCCTCTTCTGGTTCTTCAGAAACGACACGTACGTGGGCTGGGTTCAACTTTGATTCTGGGACCTTATGAGAAACGGAGGAATTCCCTAGTTGAACGAGGAATCCTCGTAGCCTCCAAGGTGCCTACATACGGCGTTCTGCGAGTCCTTCCTTGCGTGCTGGAATGGGTCTCAAAGGAAAGGGTGCTTTACAGGAAAGACAAAAGGTGTTTCCACTTCCTTGCCTGAGGCATGCCAGAGGCCCCTTTACATAAAGGGCGCTCTACACTGATCACGCAGATCAAAGCAAAGTCCAGGACGGCATCCACAATGCTGGCAGGCATGCAGCATTTGCCCAGAAGCCTTAGTCATGGCAGTGGCTTAACGCTCGTGTGCCGTTCAGGACTCCTAGGACTCCTGGGTCCTCACCACCTGGGCGTGGAAAAACACTGTGTACCCAATGTCTCTTCTTAGGTGACCTAACCAAACACAGGTCCCTAGGCCCTTCGCATCATTTCTCTGCATGAAGAAGGAGAGGCAACGCTCTGCTCTCTCTTCGTTGCCCATGGAGATTGCCAGGCTTTCAACAGGCCTCCCGAACACAGGCCTAGCAGGTCTCAGGTGTAATGCAAAAGGTCCCCACTGCTGAACCACTGCTGCCACGAAAAAACGCTGTGTTTATTGGTCATACTGGGAACCCTTACCCGCCGTCTCTCTCTGCCAAGCAGAAGGCCGACTACAGAGGCAGCCCGACAAACGTACAGTTTGCCCCTGAACGCTACCTCGGCTTTTCTGAGCTACAAGGACCATTTGGCCTATCCCCGGGAATTATGTCCTTGAAGCCATTCAGCCCATGCAGGACCCCCTTGGCGCCAAAGTTTTATCAGGGAAGGTCCAGCGTGCTGCTTGAGTCTCTCTTGGTTGGTCAGAAACTCCGGGTGCATGCGCTGGGTTCGATTTTGATATTGGTTACCTAGAGCCAAGAGCATTACTTTGCCAGCGGGAGAGCTGAGAGTGCGGCCTCAAAGTGTCCTGAGACACAGTGTGGCTGCTCGTGTTCTCTTCACAAGTAGAAAGGCTATGTGAGGGAAAGGGAGCTCTCCTAGAGAAACACTCTGTTTTCTGAAGCGTGCAGGAGGCCTCCCGGCGCCCTACATACATAAAGGGAACACTATGCTGTTCCACAAGGACCCAAGGAAGGTTCAGGTATTCCATCCACGCCCTGATGCGTGCAGAGGCTTTCCACGAAACCTTAGGCAAGTAGTGCATGAATGTTCGTGTGCCTTTCCCTGGACCCCCGCCGCCTCAGCATGTCCCCTGGAAGAACACTGTGTCCCGAGTCCTCTTCTAGGCCCCCTGAGCACCGTGCCGCTAGCAAAGCCCTCCGGCTCATCTCTTTGCATGCCGAGTGAGAGGCAACACACTCTTTTCTTTGCTGGATAGCTAGATAGCCAAGACATTCAAAAGTGCTCCCTGAACAGAGGTGTAGAAGGTCTTAGGTGTAATGCCTAATGTATCTCTCAGTGCTGCCGCTGAGGAGCAAGGAGAAAGCCGGTGCGTAGCGTTCTTTCTGGGTGTACTTAGCTACCGGCTCTTTCTGGCGAGCAGTAACTCGACTTTAGATGCAGTCTGGAAAAGGGACGGTTTCCCCCTGCACACTGCTAGGCTTTTGGCAGCGGCAGGGACACCTAACTCACTCGACCTAGCCCCTCTAATATTTCGTGCCATTCGCACAGTGCGCCACACCCCGGCTACAAAGTTATTCAGAGGAGGTGCCGCAGTCCTCCTTGGGTCCCTTTCGGTTCGGGAGAACCTATACGTACGTGGGCTGTGTTCAACTTTGAGATTGGGACCTTCAGAGCACTCTAGTACCTCCCAACTGGAAAGAAGGATGGTTCAACGTGAAAGCTGCCTGGAATACAGTGCTCTGTCAGCCCACGCTTGCATGCTGGCATGTCTTTGGAAGGAAAGTGGGCTTTTCTTGAGAGACAGAGCGTGTTTCCACTTCCACTCCAGAGGCATCCCAGGCTCGCCTGCACATGAAAGGAAAACTACGCTGAGCGCCAAGCTGAAGGCAAGGTCCGGGCATTGCATCCACAGCGCCGGGCAGGCAGGCAGCATTTCCCAGCAAGCCTCACTCAAAGCAGTGGCTACACGCTAGTGTGCTTTTCAGGACTCCTGGGACTCCCGCGTCCTCACCACGTCTCATGGAAACACAGTGTGTACCGGATGCCACTTCTTAGGAGACCTCCCAACATACAGGGACCTAGGCCCTTCGGATCATCTCTTGGAATGAAGAGTGAAAGGCAAAACACCGCTCTCTTGGTCGCACAGTTGGATTGCCAGTCTTTCAAAAGTCCTCCCGAGCACAGGTCTAGCAGGTCTTAGGTGTACTGCAAGTGGTCCCCGCTGCTGAACCAGAACTGCAATGAAAAAAACCCTCTGCTTGCTGTTCATCCTGGGAACGCCAACCTGCCCTCGCTCGCCAAGCAGACAGTCGACTTTAGATGCAGCCTGACACACGGACTTGTTGCCCCTGCAACACTGCCTAAGCTTCTGTAAGAGAAAAGGACGCTTTGGCCTAAGCCAAGGAATTATGTCGGTCACGCCACTCAGCCCAAGCAGAACTCCCTTCGTGCCAGAGTTTTATCAGGGAAGGTCCAGGGTGCGGCGTGAGTCTCTTTTCGTTGCTCAGAAACTACCCGTACATGGGCTGTGTGCCAAGTCTGGCATAGGGACCTAAGGAGGAAAGCGTTATTTTCCCAACGGGAAAGCAGGCCACCTGCGGCCTCAAATTTCAGTGAAAACCAATGCTGTTGCCCGTCATCTCTTCACAGTGGCAATGCCGACTGAGGGAAAGGCAGCTTTCCTCGATTAACACAGTGTTTCCTATTCGTGGCAGGAGGCCTCCAGCAGCCCTCTTCACATAACGGGGAAACCAGACCTGTCCCCCAGGCTCAACGTAATGTCCGGGTTTCCATCCACGGGTGGCCGTGTACAGACGATTTCCATGACCCCGGTAGGGAAAGTAGGGCATTAAGGCCAGTGTGCCCTTCCTAGGACTCCCGCCGCCTCACCGCGTCCCTTGGAAGAACGCTGTGTGCTCAGTGACTCTTCTTGGCCGACTGAGCACCGTGCCGCTACCTGGGTACTCCGGATCGTCTCTTTGAGTGCGCTGTGAAAGGCAAGGCAGTGTTTTCTTCGTTGGATCGATAGACTGACAAATCTTCCAAATGTGCCCCGACCAGAGTTCTGGAAAGTCCTCGGTGTAATGCCAGTGGCTCTCAGGGCTGACCCTGAGCTGCAGTGAAACAACTCTGTGCTTCGTGTTCCTTCTCCCTTTACACACCTGCCGTCTCTCTCTCTCTGCCAAGCAGAAACACGACTTTTAGATGCAGCCTGGAAAAGCAACACTCTCCTCCTGAGCCCTGCTAGTCTTTTGGCAGGTTCAAGGCCACCTAGACCTCCCTAGCGCCTTAAATCGCTTAGGTCATTCGCACAGTGCAAATCTCCCTGCCTAAATAAAACATTATTCTGAGAAGGTAGCACAGTGCTTCTGGTGCCTCTTCTGGTTCTTCAGAAACGACACGTACGTGGGCTGGGTTCAACTTTGATTCTGGGACCTTATGAGAAACGGAGGAATTCCCTAGTTGAACGAGGAATCCTCGTAGCCTCCAAGGTGCCTACATACGGCGTTCTGCGAGTCCTTCCTTGCGTGCTGGAATGGGTCTCAAAGGAAAGGGTGCTTTACAGGAAAGACAAAAGGTGTTTCCACTTCCTTGCCTGAGGCATGCCAGAGGCCCCTTTACATAAAGGGCGCTCTACACTGATCACGCAGATCAAAGCAAAGTCCAGGACGGCATCCACAATGCTGGCAGGCATGCAGCATTTGCCCAGAAGCCTTAGTCATGGCAGTGGCTTA
Source organism: Balaenoptera physalus (assembly GCF_965194825.1). Classification (NCBI taxonomy): domain Eukaryota; kingdom Metazoa; phylum Chordata; class Mammalia; order Artiodactyla; family Balaenopteridae; genus Balaenoptera; species Balaenoptera physalus. The sequence continues at coordinate 160,358 of NW_028125383.1, forward strand.
ACGCTCGTGTGCCGTTCAGGACTCCTAGGACTCCTGGGTCCTCACCACCTGGGCGTGGAAAAACACTGTGTACCCAATGTCTCTTCTTAGGTGACCTAACCAAACACAGGTCCCTAGGCCCTTCGCATCATTTCTCTGCATGAAGAAGGAGAGGCAACGCTCTGCTCTCTCTTCGTTGCCCATGGAGATTGCCAGGCTTTCAACAGGCCTCCCGAACACAGGCCTAGCAGGTCTCAGGTGTAATGCAAAAGGTCCCCACTGCTGAACCACTGCTGCCACGAAAAAACGCTGTGTTTATTGGTCATACTGGGAACCCTTACCCGCCGTCTCTCTCTGCCAAGCAGAAGGCCGACTACAGAGGCAGCCCGACAAACGTACAGTTTGCCCCTGAACGCTACCTCGGCTTTTCTGAGCTACAAGGACCATTTGGCCTATCCCCGGGAATTATGTCCTTGAAGCCATTCAGCCCATGCAGGACCCCCTTGGCGCCAAAGTTTTATCAGGGAAGGTCCAGCGTGCTGCTTGAGTCTCTCTTGGTTGGTCAGAAACTCCGGGTGCATGCGCTGGGTTCGATTTTGATATTGGTTACCTAGAGCCAAGAGCATTACTTTGCCAGCGGGAGAGCTGAGAGTGCGGCCTCAAAGTGTCCTGAGACACAGTGTGGCTGCTCGTGTTCTCTTCACAAGTAGAAAGGCTATGTGAGGGAAAGGGAGCTCTCCTAGAGAAACACTCTGTTTTCTGAAGCGTGCAGGAGGCCTCCCGGCGCCCTACATACATAAAGGGAACACTATGCTGTTCCACAAGGACCCAAGGAAGGTTCAGGTATTCCATCCACGCCCTGATGCGTGCAGAGGCTTTCCACGAAACCTTAGGCAAGTAGTGCATGAATGTTCGTGTGCCTTTCCCTGGACCCCCGCCGCCTCAGCATGTCCCCTGGAAGAACACTGTGTCCCGAGTCCTCTTCTAGGCCCCCTGAGCACCGTGCCGCTAGCAAAGCCCTCCGGCTCATCTCTTTGCATGCCGAGTGAGAGGCAACACACTCTTTTCTTTGCTGGATAGCTAGATAGCCAAGACATTCAAAAGTGCTCCCTGAACAGAGGTGTAGAAGGTCTTAGGTGTAATGCCTAATGTATCTCTCAGTGCTGCCGCTGAGGAGCAAGGAGAAAGCCGGTGCGTAGCGTTCTTTCTGGGTGTACTTAGCTACCGGCTCTTTCTGGCGAGCAGTAACTCGACTTTAGATGCAGTCTGGAAAAGGGACGGTTTCCCCCTGCACACTGCTAGGCTTTTGGCAGCGGCAGGGACACCTAACTCACTCGACCTAGCCCCTCTAATATTTCGTGCCATTCGCACAGTGCGCCACACCCCGGCTACAAAGTTATTCAGAGGAGGTGCCGCAGTCCTCCTTGGGTCCCTTTCGGTTCGGGAGAACCTATACGTACGTGGGCTGTGTTCAACTTTGAGATTGGGACCTTCAGAGCACTCTAGTACCTCCCAACTGGAAAGAAGGATGGTTCAACGTGAAAGCTGCCTGGAATACAGTGCTCTGTCAGCCCACGCTTGCATGCTGGCATGTCTTTGGAAGGAAAGTGGGCTTTTCTTGAGAGACAGAGCGTGTTTCCACTTCCACTCCAGAGGCATCCCAGGCTCGCCTGCACATGAAAGGAAAACTACGCTGAGCGCCAAGCTGAAGGCAAGGTCCGGGCATTGCATCCACAGCGCCGGGCAGGCAGGCAGCATTTCCCAGCAAGCCTCACTCAAAGCAGTGGCTACACGCTAGTGTGCTTTTCAGGACTCCTGGGACTCCCGCGTCCTCACCACGTCTCATGGAAACACAGTGTGTACCGGATGCCACTTCTTAGGCGACCTACCAACATACAGGGACCTAGGCCCTTCGGATCATCTCTTGGAATGAAGAGTGAAAGGCAAAACACCGCTCTCTTGGTCGCACAGTTGGATTGCCAGTCTTTCAAAAGTCCTCCCGAGCACAGGTCTAGCAGGTCTTAGGTGTACTGCAAGTGGTCCCCGCTGCTGAACCAGAACTGCAATGAAAAAAACCCTCTGCTTGCTGTTCATCCTGGGAACGCCAACCTGCCCTCGCTCGCCAAGCAGACAGTCGACTTTAGCTGCAGCCTGACACACGGACTTGTTGCCCCTGCAACACTGCCTAAGCTTCTGTAAGAGAAAAGGACGCTTTGGCCTAAGCCAAGGAATTATGTCGGTCACGCCACTCAGCCCAAGCAGAACTCCCTTCGTGCCAGAGTTTTATCAGGGACGGTCCAGGGTGCGGCGTGAGTCTCTTTTCGTTGCTCAGAAACTACCCGTACATGGGCTGTGTGCCAAGTCTGGCATAGGGACCTAAGGAGGAAAGCGTTATTTTCCCAACGGGAAAGCAGGCCACCTGCGGCCTCAAATTTCAGTGAAAACCAATGCTGTTGCCCGTCATCTCTTCACAGTGGCAATGCCGACTGAGGGAAAGGCAGCTTTCCTCGATTAACACAGTGTTTCCTATTCGTGGCAGGAGGCCTCCAGCAGCCCTCTTCACATAACGGGGAAACCAGACCTGTCCCCCAGGCTCAACGTAATGTCCGGGTTTCCATCCACGGGTGGCCGTGTACAGACGATTTCCATGACCCCGGTAGGGAAAGTAGGGCATTAAGGCCAGTGTGCCCTTCCTAGGACTCCCGCCGCCTCACCGCGTCCCTTGGAAGAACGCTGTGTGCTCAGTGACTCTTCTTGGCCGACTGAGCACCGTGCCGCTACCTGGGTACTCCGGATCGTCTCTTTGAGTGCGCTGTGAAAGGCAAGGCAGTGTTTTCTTCGTTGGATCGATAGACTGACAAATCTTTCAAATGTGCCCCGACCAGAGTTCTGGAGAGTCCTCGGTGTAATGCCAGTGGCTCTCAGGGCTGACCCTGAGCTGCAGTGAAACAACTCTGTGCTTCGTGTTCCTTCTCCCTTTACACACCTGCCGTCTCTCTCTCTGCCAAGCAGAAACACGACTTTTAGATGCAGCCTGGAAAAGCAACACTCTCCTCCTGAGCCCTGCTAGTCTTTTGGCAGGTTCAAGGCCACCTAGACCTCCCTAGCGCCTTAAATCGCTTAGGTCATTCGCACAGTGCAAATCTCCCTGCCTAAATAAAACATTATTCTGAGAAGGTAGCACAGTGCTTCTGGTGCCTCTTTTGGTTCTTCAGAAACGACACGTACGTGGGCTCGGTTCAACTTTGATTCTGGGACCTTATGAGAAACGGAGGAATTCCCTAGTTGAACGAGGAATCCTCGTAGCCTCCAAGGTGCCTACATACGGCGTTCTGCGAGTCCTTCCTTGCGTGCTGGAATGGGTCTCAAAGGAAAGGGTGCTTTACAGGAAAGACAAAAGGTGTTTCCACTTCCTTGCCTGAGGCATGCCAGAGGCCCCTTTACATAAAGGGCGCTCTACACTGATCACGCAGATCAAAACAAAGTCCAGGACGGCATCCACAATGCTGGCAGGCATGCAGCATTTGCCCAGAAGCCTTAGTCATGGCAGTGGCTTAATGCTCGTGTGCCGTTCAGGACTCCTAGGACTCCTGGGTCCTCACCACCTGGGCGTGGAAAAACACTGTGTACCCAATGTCTCTTCTTAGGTGACCTAACCAAACACAGGTCCCTAGGCCCTTCGCATCATTTCTCTGCATGAAGAAGGAAAGGCAACGCTCTGCTCTCTCTTCGTTGCCCATGGAGATTGCCAGGCTTTCAACAGGCCTCCCGAACACAGGCCTAGCAGGTCTCAGGTGTAATGCAAAAGGTCCCCACTGCTGAACCACTGCTGCCACGAAAAAACGCTGTGTTTATTGGTCATACTGGGAACCCTTACCCGCCGTCTCTCTCTGCCAAGCAGAAGGCCGACTACAGAGGCAGCCCGACAAACGTACAGTTTGCCCCTGAACGCTACCTCGGCTTTCTGAGCTACAAGGACCATTTGGCCTATCCCCGGGAATTATGTCCTTGAAGCCATTCAGCCCATGCAGGACCCCCTTGGCGCCAAAGTTTTATCAGGGAAGGTCCAGCGTGCTGCTTGAGTCTCTCTTGGTTGGTCAGAAACTCCAGGTGCATGTGCTGGGTTCGATTTTGATATTGGTTACCTAGAGCGAAGAGCATTACTTTGCCAGCGGGAGAGCTGAGAGTGCGGCCTCAAAGTGTCCTGAGACACAGTGTGGCTGCTCGTGTTCTCTTCAGAAGTAGAATGGCTATGTGAGGGAAAGGGAGCTCTCCTAGAGAAACACTCTGTTTTCTGAAGCGTGCAGGAGGCCTCCCGGCGCCCTACATACATAAAGGGAACACTATGCTGTTCCACAAGGACCCAAGGAAGGTTCAGGTATTCCATCCACGCCCTGATGCGTGCAGAGGCTTTCCACGAAACCTTAGGCCAGTAGTGCATGAATGTTCGTGTGCCTTTCCCTGGACCCCCGCCGCCTCAGCATGTCCCCTGGAAGAACACTGTGTCCCGAGTCCTCTTCTAGGCCCCCTGAGCACCGTGCCGCTAGCAAAGCCCTCCGGCTCATCTCTTTGCATGCCGAGTGAGAGGCAACACACTCTTTTCTTTGCTGGATAGCTAGATAGCCAAGACATTCAAAAGTGCTCCCTGAACAGAGGTGTAGAAGGTCTTAGGTGTAATGCCTAATGTATCTCTCAGTGCTGCCGCTGAGGAGCAAGGAGAAAGCCGGTGCGTAGCGTTCTTTCTGGGTGTACTTAGCTACCGGCTCTTTCTGGCGAGCAGTAACTCGACTTTAGATGCAGTCTGGAAAAGGGACGGTTTCCCCCTGCACACTGCTAGGCTTTTGGCAGCGGCAGGGACACCTAACTCACTCGACCTAGCCCCTCTAATATTTCGTGCCATTCGCACAGTGCGCCACACCCCGGCTACAAAGTTATTCAGAGGAGGTGCCGCAGTCCTCCTTGGGTCCCTTTCGGTTCGGGAGAACCTATACGTACGTGGGCTGTGTTCAACTTTGAGATTGGGACCTTCAGAGCACTCTAGTACCTCCCAACTGGAAAGAAGGATGGTTCAACGTGAAAGCTGCCTGGAATACAGTGCTCTGTCAGCCCACGCTTGCATGCTGGCATGTCTTTGGAAGGAAAGTGGGCTTTTCTTGAGAGACAGAGCGTGTTTCCACTTCCACTCCAGAGGCATCCCAGGCTCGCCTGCACATGAAAGGAAAACTACGCTGAGCGCCAAGCTGAAGGCAAGGTCCGGGCATTGCATCCACAGCGCCGGGCAGGCAGGCAGCATTTCCCAGCAAGCCTCACTCAAAGCAGTGGCTACACGCTAGTGTGCTTTTCAGGACTCCTGGGACTCCCGCGTCCTCACCACGTCTCATGGAAACACAGTGTGTACCGGATGCCACTTCTTAGGCGACCTACCAACATACAGGGACCTAGGCCCTTCGGATCATCTCTTGGAATGAAGAGTGAAAGGCAAAACACCGCTCTCTTGGTCGCACAGTTGGATTGCCAGTCTTTCAAAAGTCCTCCCGAGCACAGGTCTAGCAGGTCTTAGGTGTACTGCAAGTGGTCCCCGCTGCTGAACCAGAACTGCAATGAAAAAAACCCTCTGCTTGCTGTTCATCCTGGGAACGCCAACCTGCCCTCGCTCGCCAAGCAGACAGTCGACTTTAGATGCAGCCTGACACACGGACTTGTTGCCCCTGCAACACTGCCTAAGCTTCTGTAAGAGAAAAGGACGCTTTGGCCTAAGCCAAGGAATTATGTCGGTCACGCCACTCAGCCCAAGCAGAACTCCCTTCGTGCCAGAGTTTTATCAGGGAAGGTCCAGGGTGCGGCGTGAGTCTCTTTTCGTTGCTCAGAAACTACCCGTACATGGGCTGTGTGCCAAGTCTGGCATAGGGACCTAAGGAGGAAAGCGTTATTTTCCCAACGGGAAAGCAGGCCACCTGCGGCCTCAAATTTCAGTGAAAACCAATGCTGTTGCCCGTCATCTCTTCACAGTGGCAATGCCGACTGAGGGAAAGGCAGCTTTCCTCGATTAACACAGTGTTTCCTATTCGTGGCAGGAGGCCTCCAGCAGCCCTCTTCACATAACGGGGAAACCAGACCTGTCCCCCAGGCTCAACGTAATGTCCGGGTTTCCATCCACGGGTGGCCGTGTACAGACGATTTCCATGACCCCGGTAGGGAAAGTAGGGCATTAAGGCCAGTGTGCCCTTCCTAGGACTCCCGCCGCCTCACCGCGTCCCTTGGAAGAACGCTGTGTGCTCAGTGACTCTTCTTGGCCGACTGAGCACCGTGCCGCTACCTGGGTACTCCGGATCGTCTCTTTGAGTGCGCTGTGAAAGGCAAGGCAGTGTTTTCTTCGTTGGATCGATAGACTGACAAATCTTCCAAATGTGCCCCGACCAGAGTTCTGGAGAGTCCTCGGTGTAATGCCAGTGGCTCTCAGGGCTGACCCTGAGCTGCAGCGAAACAACTCTGTGCTTCGTGTTCCTTCTCCCTTTACACACCTGCCGTCTCTCTCTCTGCCAAGCAGAAACACGACTTTTAGATGCAGCCTGGAAAAGCAACACTCTCCTCCTGAGCCCTGCTAGTCTTTTGGCAGGTTCAAGGCCACCTAGACCTCCCTAGCGCCTTAAATCGCTTAGGTCATTCGCACAGTGCAAATCACCCTGCCTAAATAAAACATTATTCTGAGAAGGTAGCACAGTGCTTCTGGTGCCTCTTTTGGTTCTTCAGAAACGACACGTACGTGGGCTGGGTTCAACTTTGATTCTGGGACCTTATGAGAAACGGAGGAATTCCCTAGTTGAACGAGGAATCCTCGTAGCCTCCAAGGTGCCTACATACGGCGTTCTGCGAGTCCTTCCTTGCGTGCTGGAATGGGTCTCAAAGGAAAGGGTGCTTTACAGGAAAGACAAAAGGTGTTTCCACTTCCTTGCCTGAGGCATGCCAGAGGCCCCTTTACATAAAGGGCGCTCTACACTGATCACGCAGATCAAAACAAAGTCCAGGACGGCATCCACAATGCTGGCAGGCATGCAGCATTTGCCCAGAAGCCTTAGTCATGGCAGTGGCTTAACGCTCGTGTGCCGTTCAGGACTCCTAGGACTCCTGGGTCCTCACCACCTGGGCGTGGAAAAACACTGTGTACCCAATGTCTCTTCTTAGGTGACCTAACCAAACACAGGTCCCTAGGCCCTTCGCATCATTTCTCTGCATGAAGAAGGAAAGGCAACGCTCTGCTCTCTCTTCGTTGCCCATGGAGATTGCCAGGCTTTCAACAGGCCTCCCGAACACAGGCCTAGCAGGTCTCAGGTGTAATGCAAAAGGTCCCCACTGCTGAACCACTGCTGCCACGAAAAAACGCTGTGTTTATTGGTCATACTGGGAACCCTTACCCGCCGTCTCTCTCTGCCAAGCAGAAGGCCGACTACAGAGGCAGCCCGACAAACGTACAGTTTGCCCCTGAACGCTACCTCGGCTTTCTGAGCTACAAGGACCATTTGGCCTATCCCCGGGAATTATGTCCTTGAAGCCATTCAGCCCATGCAGGACCCCCTTGGCGCCAAAGTTTTATCAGGGAAGGTCCAGCGTGCTGCTTGAGTCTCTCTTGGTTGGTCAGAAACTCCAGGTGCATGTGCTGGGTTCGATTTTGATATTGGTTACCTAGAGCGAAGAGCATTACTTTGCCAGCGGGAGAGCTGAGAGTGCGGCCTCAAAGTGTCCTGAGACACAGTGTGGCTGCTCGTGTTCTCTTCAGAAGTAGAATGGCTATGTGAGGGAAAGGGAGCTCTCCTAGAGAAACACTCTGTTTTCTGAAGCGTGCAGGAGGCCTCCCGGCGCCCTACATACATAAAGGGAACACTATGCTGTTCCACAAGGACCCAAGGAAGGTTCAGGTATTCCATCCACGCCCTGATGCGTGCAGAGGCTTTCCACGAAACCTTAGGCCAGTAGTGCATGAATGTTCGTGTGCCTTTCCCTGGACCCCCGCCGCCTCAGCATGTCCCCTGGAAGAACACTGTGTCCCGAGTCCTCTTCTAGGCCCCCTGAGCACCGTGCCGCTAGCAAAGCCCTCCGGCTCATCTCTTTGCATGCCGAGTGAGAGGCAACACACTCTTTTCTTTGCTGGATAGCTAGATAGCCAAGACATTCAAAAGTGCTCCCTGAACAGAGGTGTAGAAGGTCTTAGGTGTAATGCCTAATGTATCTCTCAGTGCTGCCGCTGAGGAGCAAGGAGAAAGCCGGTGCGTAGCGTTCTTTCTGGGTGTACTTAGCTACCGGCTCTTTCTGGCGAGCAGTAACTCGACTTTAGATGCAGTCTGGAAAAGGGACCGTTTCCCCCTGCACACTGCTAGGCTTTTGGCAGCGGCAGGGACACCTAACTCACTCGACCTAGCCCCTCTAATATTTCGTGCCATTCGCACAGTGCGCCACACCCCGGCTACAAAGTTATTCAGAGGAGGTGCCGCAGTCCTCCTTGGGTCCCTTTCGGTTCGGGAGAACCTATACGTACGTGGGCTGTGTTCAACTTTGAGATTGGGACCTTCAGAGCACTCTAGTACCTCCCAACTGGAAAGAAGGATGGTTCAACGTGAAAGCTGCCTGGAATACAGTGCTCTGTCAGCCCACGCTTGCATGCTGGCATGTCTTTGGAAGGAAAGTGGGCTTTTCTTGAGAGACAGAGTGTGTTTCCACTTCCACTCCAGAGGCATCCCAGGCTCGCCTGCACATGAAAGGAAAACTACGCTGAGCGCCAAGCTGAAGGCAAGGTCCGGGCATTGCATCCACAGCGCCGGGCAGGCAGGCAGCATTTCCCAGCAAGCCTCACTCAAAGCAGTGGCTACACGCTAGTGTGCTTTTCAGGACTCCTGGGACTCCCGCGTCCTCACCACGTCTCATGGAAACACAGTGTGTACCGGATGCCACTTCTTAGGCGACCTACCAACATACAGGGACCTAGGCCCTTCGGATCATCTCTTGGAATGAAGAGTGAAAGGCAAAACACCGCTCTCTTGGTCGCACAGTTGGATTGCCAGTCTTTCAAAAGTCCTCCCGAGCACAGGTCTAGCAGGTCTTAGGTGTACTGCAAGTGGTCCCCGCTGCTGAACCAGAACTGCAATGAAAAAAACCCTCTGCTTGCTGTTCATCCTGGGAACGCCAACCTGCCCTCGCTCGCCAAGCAGACAGTCGACTTTAGATGCAGCCTGACACACGGACTTGTTGCCCCTGCAACACTGCCTAAGCTTCTGTAAGAGAAAAGGACGCTTTGGCCTAAGCCAAGGAATTATGTCGGTCACGCCACTCAGCCCAAGCAGAACTCCCTTCGTGCCAGAGTTTTATCAGGGAAGGTCCAGGGTGCGGCGTGAGTCTCTTTTCGTTGCTCAGAAACTACCCGTACATGGGCTGTGTGCCAAGTCTGGCATAGGGACCTAAGGAGGAAAGCGTTATTTTCCCAACGGGAAAGCAGGCCACCTGCGGCCTCAAATTTCAGTGAAAACCAATGCTGTTGCCCGTCATCTCTTCACAGTGGCAATGCCGACTGAGGGAAAGGCAGCTTTCCTCGATTAACACAGTGTTTCCTATTCGTGGCAGGAGGCCTCCAGCAGCCCTCTTCACATAACGGGGAAACCAGACCTGTCCCCCAGGCTCAACGTAATGTCCGGGTTTCCATCCACGGGTGGCCGTGTACAGACGATTTCCATGACCCCGGTAGGGAAAGTAGGGCATTAAGGCCAGTGTGCCCTTCCTAGGACTCCCGCCGCCTCACCGCGTCCCTTGGAAGAACGCTGTGTGCTCAGTGACTCTTCTTGGCCGACTGAGCACCGTGCCGCTACCTGGGTACTCCGGATCGTCTCTTTGAGTGCGCTGTGAAAGGCAAGGCAGTGTTTTCTTCGTTGGATCGATAGACTGACAAATCTTCCAAATGTGCCCCGACCAGAGTTCTGGAGAGTCCTCGGTGTAATGCCAGTGGCTCTCAGGGCTGACCCTGAGCTGCAGCGAAACAACTCTGTGCTTCGTGTTCCTTCTCCCTTTACACACCTGCCGTCTCTCTCTCTGCCAAGCAGAAACACGACTTTTAGATGCAGCCTGGAAAAGCAACACTCTCCTCCTGAGCCCTGCTAGTCTTTTGGCAGGTTCAAGGCCACCTAGACCTCCCTAGCGCCTTAAATCGCTTAGGTCATTCGCACAGTGCAAATCACCCTGCCTAAATAAAACATTATTCTGAGAAGGTAGCACAGTGCTTCTGGTGCCTCTTTTGGTTCTTCAGAAACGACACGTACGTGGGCTGGGTTCAACTTTGATTCTGGGACCTTATGAGAAACGGAGGAATTCCCTAGTTGAACGAGGAATCCTCGTAGCCTCCAAGGTGCCTACATACGGCGTTCTGCGAGTCCTTCCTTGCGTGCTGGAATGGGTCTCAAAGGAAAGGGTGCTTTACAGGAAAGACAAAAGGTGTTTCCACTTCCTTGCCTGAGGCATGCCAGAGGCCCCTTTACATAAAGGGCGCTCTACACTGATCACGCAGATCAAAACAAAGTCCAGGACGGCATCCACAATGCTGGCAGGCATGCAGCATTTGCCCAGAAGCCTTAGTCATGGCAGTGGCTTAACGCTCGTGTGCCGTTCAGGACTCCTAGGACTCCTGGGTCCTCACCACCTGGGCGTGGAAAAACACTGTGTACCCAATGTCTCTTCTTAGGTGACCTAACCAAACACAGGTCCCTAGGCCCTTCGCATCATTTCTCTGCATGAAGAAGGAGAGGCAACGCTCTGCTCTCTCTTCGTTGCCCATGGAGATTGCCAGGCTTTCAACAGGCCTCCCGAACACAGGCCTAGCAGGTCTCAGGTGTAATGCAAAAGGTCCCCACTGCTGAACCACTGCTGCCACGAAAAAACGCTGTGTTTATTGGTCATACTGGGAACCCTTACCCGCCGTCTCTCTCTGCCAAGCAGAAGGCCGACTACAGAGGCAGCCCGACAAACGTACAGTTTGCCCCTGAACGCTACCTCGGCTTTTCTGAGCTACAAGGACCATTTGGCCTATCCCCGGGAATTATGTCCTTGAAGCCATTCAGCCCATGCAGGACCCCCTTGGCGCCAAAGTTTTATCAGGGAAGGTCCAGCGTGCTGCTTGAGTCTCTCTTGGTTGGTCAGAAACTCCGGGTGCATGCGCTGGGTTCGATTTTGATATTGGTTACCTAGAGCCAAGAGCATTACTTTGCCAGCGGGAGAGCTGAGAGTGCGGCCTCAAAGTGTCCTGAGACACAGTGTGGCTGCTCGTGTTCTCTTCACAAGTAGAAAGGCTATGTGAGGGAAAGGGAGCTCTCCTAGAGAAACACTCTGTTTTCTGAAGCGTGCAGGAGGCCTCCCGGCGCCCTACATACATAAAGGGAACACTATGCTGTTCCACAAGGACCCAAGGAAGGTTCAGGTATTCCATCCACGCCCTGATGCGTGCAGAGGCTTTCCACGAAACCTTAGGCAAGTAGTGCATGAATGTTCGTGTGCCTTTCCCTGGACCCCCGCCGCCTCAGCATGTCCCCTGGAAGAACACTGTGTCCCGAGTCCTCTTCTAGGCCCCCTGAGCACCGTGCCGCTAGCAAAGCCCTCCGGCTCATCTCTTTGCATGCCGAGTGAGAGGCAACACACTCTTTTCTTTGCTGGATAGCTAGATAGCCAAGACATTCAAAAGTGCTCCCTGAACAGAGGTGTAGAAGGTCTTAGGTGTAATGCCTAATGTATCTCTCAGTGCTGCCGCTGAGGAGCAAGGAGAAAGCCGGTGCGTAGCGTTCTTTCTGGGTGTACTTAGCTACCGGCTCTTTCTGGCGAGCAGTAACTCGACTTTAGATGCAGTCTGGAAAAGGGACGGTTTCCCCCTGCACACTGCTAGGCTTTTGGCAGCGGCAGGGACACCTAACTCACTCGACCTAGCCCCTCTAATATTTCGTGCCATTCGCACAGTGCGCCACACCCCGGCTACAAAGTTATTCAGAGGAGGTGCCGCAGTCCTCCTTGGGTCCCTTTCGGTTCGGGAGAACCTATACGTACGTGGGCTGTGTTCAACTTTGAGATTGGGACCTTCAGAGCACTCTAGTACCTCCCAACTGGAAAGAAGGATGGTTCAACGTGAAAGCTGCCTGGAATACAGTGCTCTGTCAGCCCACGCTTGCATGCTGGCATGTCTTTGGAAGGAAAGTGGGCTTTTCTTGAGAGACAGAGCGTGTTTCCACTTCCACTCCAGAGGCATCCCAGGCTCGCCTGCACATGAAAGGAAAACTACGCTGAGCGCCAAGCTGAAGGCAAGGTCCGGGCATTGCATCCACAGCGCCGGGCAGGCAGGCAGCATTTCCCAGCAAGCCTCACTCAAAGCAGTGGCTACACGCTAGTGTGCTTTTCAGGACTCCTGGGACTCCCGCGTCCTCACCACGTCTCATGGAAACACAGTGTGTACCGGATGCCACTTCTTAGGCGACCTACCAACATACAGGGACCTAGGCCCTTCGGATCATCTCTTGGAATGAAGAGTGAAAGGCAAAACTCCGCTCTCTTGGTCGCACAGTTGGATTGCCAGTCTTTCAAAAGTCCTCCCGAGCACAGGTCTAGCAGGTCTTAGGTGTACTGCAAGTGGTCCCCGCTGCTGAACCAGAACTGCAATGAAAAAAACCCTCTGCTTGCTGTTCATCCTGGGAACGCCAACCTGCCCTCGCTCGCCAAGCAGACAGTCGACTTTAGATGCAGCCTGACACACGGACTTGTTGCCCCTGCAACACTGCCTAAGCTTCTGTAAGAGAAAAGGACGCTTTGGCCTAAGCCAAGGAATTATGTCGGTCACGCCACTCAGCCCAAGCAGAACTCCCTTCGTGCCAGAGTTTTATCAGGGAAGGTCCAGGGTGCGGCGTGAGTCTCTTTTCGTTGCTCAGAAACTACCCGTACATGGGCTGTGTGCCAAGTCTGGCATAGGGACCTAAGGAGGAAAGCGTTATTTTCCCAACGGGAAAGCAGGCCACCTGCGGCCTCAAATTTCAGTGAAAACCAATGCTGTTGCCCGTCATCTCTTCACAGTGGCAATGCCGACTGAGGGAAAGGCAGCTTTCCTCGATTAACACAGTGTTTCCTATTCGTGGCAGGAGGCCTCCAGCAGCCCTCTTCACATAACGGGGAAACCAGACCTGTCCCCCAGGCTCAACGTAATGTCCGGGTTTCCATCCACGGGTGGCCGTGTACAAACGATTTCCATGACCCCGGTAGGGAAAGTAGGGCATTAAGGCCAGTGTGCCCTTCCTAGGACTCCCGCCGCCTCACCGCGTCCCTTGGAAGAACGCTGTGTGCTCAGTGACTCTTCTTGGCCGACTGAGCACCGTGCCGCTACCTGGGTACTCCGGATCGTCTCTTTGAGTGCGCTGTGAAAGGCAAGGCAGTGTTTTCTTCGTTGGATCGATAGACTGACAAATCTTCCAAATGTGCCCCGACCAGAGTTCTGGAGAGTCCTCGGTGTAATGCCAGTGGCTCTCAGGGCTGACCCTGAGCTGCAGTGAAACAACTCTGTGCTTCGTGTTCCTTCTCCCTTTACACACCTGCCGTCTCTCTCTCTGCCAAGCAGAAACACGACTTTTAGATGCAGCCGGGAAAAGCAACACTCTCCTCCTGAGCCCTGCTAGTCTTTTGGCAGGTTCAAGGCCACCTAGACCTCCCTAGCGCCTTAAATCGCTTAGGTCATTCGCACAGTGCAAATCTCCCTGCCTAAATAAAACATTATTCTGAGAAGGTAGCACAGTGCTTCTGGTGCCTCTTTTGGTTCTTCAGAAACGACACGTACGTGGGCTGGGTTCAACTTTGATTCTGGGACCTTATGAGAAACGGAGGAATTCCCTAGTTGAACGAGGAATCCTCGTAGCCTCCAAGGTGCCTACATACGGCGTTCTGCGAGTCCTTCCTTGCGTGCTGGAATGGGTCTCAAAGGAAAGGGTGCTTTACAGGAAAGACAAAAGGTGTTTCCACTTCCTTGCCTGAGGCATGCCAGAGGCCCCTTTACATAAAGGGCGCTCTACACTGATCACGCAGATCAAAGCAAAGTCCAGGACGGCATCCACAATGCTGGCAGGCATGCAGCATTTGCCCAGAAGCCTTAGTCATGGCAGTGGCTTAACGCTCGTGTGCCGTTCAGGACTCCTAGGACTCCTGGGTCCTCACCACCTGGGCGTGGAAAAACGCTGTGTACCCAATGTCTCTTCTTAGGTGACCTAACCAAACACAGGTCCCTAGGCCCTTCGCATCATTTCTCTGCATGAAGAAGGAAAGGCAACGCTCTGCTCTCTCTTCGTTGCCCATGGAGATTGCCAGGCTTTCAACAGGCCTCCCGAACACAGGCCTAGCAGGTCTCAGGTGTAATGCAAAAGGTCCCCACTGCTGAACCACTGCTGCCACGAAAAAACGCTGTGTTTATTGGTCATACTGGGAACCCTTACCCGCCGTCTCTCTCTGCCAAGCAGAAGGCCGACTACAGAGGCAGCCCGACAAACGTACAGTTTGCCCCTGAACGCTACCTCGGCTTTTCTGAGCTACAAGGACCATTTGGCCTATCCCCGGGAATTATGTCCTTGAAGCCATTCAGCCCATGCAGGACCCCCTTGGCGCCAAAGTTTTATCAGGGAAGGTCCAGCGTGCTGCTTGAGTCTCTCTTGGTTGGTCAGAAACTCCGGGTGCATGCGCTGGGTTCGATTTTGATATTGGTTACCTAGAGCCAAGAGCATTACTTTGCCAGCGGGAGAGCTGAGAGTGCGGCCTCAAAGTGTCCTGAGACACAGTGTGGCTGCTCGTGTTCTCTTCACAAGTAGAAAGGCTATGTGAGGGAAAGGGAGCTCTCCTAGAGAAACACTCTGTTTTCTGAAGCGTGCAGGAGGCCTCCCGGCGCCCTACATACATAAAGGGAACACTATGCTGTTCCACAAGGACCCAAGGAAGGTTCAGGTATTCCATCCACGCCCTGATGCGTGCAGAGGCTTTCCACGAAACCTTAGGCAAGTAGTGCATGAATGTTCGTGTGCCTTTCCCTGGACCCCCGCCGCCTCAGCATGTCCCCTGGAAGAACACTGTGTCCCGAGTCCTCTTCTAGGCCCCCTGAGCACCGTGCCGCTAGCAAAGCCCTCCGGCTCATCTCTTTGCATGCCGAGTGAGAGGCAACACACTCTTTTCTTTGCTGGATAGCTAGATAGCCAAGACATTCAAAAGTGCTCCCTGAACAGAGGTGTAGAAGGTCTTAGGTGTAATGCCTAATGTATCTCTCAGTGCTGCCGCTGAGGAGCAAGGAGAAAGCCGGTGCGTAGCGTTCTTTCTGGGTGTACTTAGCTACCGGCTCTTTCTGGCGAGCAGTAACTCGACTTTAGATGCAGTCTGGAAAAGGGACGGTTTCCCCCTGCACACTGCTAGGCTTTTGGCAGCGGCAGGGACACCTAACTCACTCGACCTAGCCCCTCTAATATTTCGTGCCATTCGCACAGTGCGCCACACCCCGGCTACAAAGTTATTCAGAGGAGGTGCCGCAGTCCTCCTTGGGTCCCTTTCGGTTCGGGAGAACCTATACGTACGTGGGCTGTGTTCAACTTTGAGATTGGGACCTTCAGAGCACTCTAGTACCTCCCAACTGGAAAGAAGGATGGTTCAACGTGAAAGCTGCCTGGAATACAGTGCTCTGTCAGCCCACGCTTGCATGCTGGCATGTCTTTGGAAGGAAAGTGGGCTTTTCTTGAGAGACAGAGCGTGTTTCCACTTCCACTCCAGAGGCATCCCAGGCTCGCCTGCACATGAAAGGAAAACTACGCTGAGCGCCAAGCTGAAGGCAAGGTCCGGGCATTGCATCCACAGCGCCGGGCAGGCAGGCAGCATTTCCCAGCAAGCCTCACTCAAAGCAGTGGCTACACGCTAGTGTGCTTTTCAGGACTCCTGGGACTCCCGCGTCCTCACCACGTCTCATGGAAACACAGTGTGTACCGGATGCCACTTCTTAGGAGACCTCCCAACATACAGGGACCTAGGCCCTTCGGATCATCTCTTGGAATGAAGAGTGAAAGGCAAAACACCGCTCTCTTGGTCGCACAGTTGGATTGCCAGTCTTTCAAAAGTCCTCCCGAGCACAGGTCTAGCAGGTCTTAGGTGTACTGCAAGTGGTCCCCGCTGCTGAACCAGAACTGCAATGAAAAAAACCCTCTGCTTGCTGTTCATCCTGGGAACGCCAACCTGCCCTCGCTCGCCAAGCAGACAGTCGACTTTAGATGCAGCCTGACACACGGACTTGTTGCCCCTGCAACACTGCCTAAGCTTCTGTAAGAGAAAAGGACGCTTTGGCCTAAGCCAAGGAATTATGTCGGTCACGCCACTCAGCCCAAGCAGAACTCCCTTCGTGCCAGAGTTTTATCAGGGAAGGTCCAGGGTGCGGCGTGAGTCTCTTTTCGTTGCTCAGAAACTACCCGTACATGGGCTGTGTGCCAAGTCTGGCATAGGGACCTAAGGAGGAAAGCGTTATTTTCCCAACGGGAAAGCAGGCCACCTGCGGCCTCAAATTTCAGTGAAAACCAATGCTGTTGCCCGTCATCTCTTCACAGTGGCAATGCCGACTGAGGGAAAGGCAGCTTTCCTCGATTAACACAGTGTTTCCTATTCGTGGCAGGAGGCCTCCAGCAGCCCTCTTCACATAACGGGGAAACCAGACCTGTCCCCCAGGCTCAACGTAATGTCCGGGTTTCCATCCACGGGTGGCCGTGTACAGACGATTTCCATGACCCCGGTAGGGAAAGTAGGGCATTAAGGCCAGTGTGCCCTTCCTAGGACTCCCGCCGCCTCACCGCGTCCCTTGGAAGAACGCTGTGTGCTCAGTGACTCTTCTTGGCCGACTGAGCACCGTGCCGCTACCTGGGTACTCCGGATCGTCTCTTTGAGTGCGCTGTGAAAGGCAAGGCAGTGTTTTCTTCGTTGGATCGATAGACTGACAAATCTTCCAAATGTGCCCCGACCAGAGTTCTGGAAAGTCCTCGGTGTAATGCCAGTGGCTCTCAGGGCTGACCCTGAGCTGCAGTGAAACAACTCTGTGCTTCGTGTTCCTTCTCCCTTTACACACCTGCCGTCTCTCTCTCTCTGCCAAGCAGAAACACGACTTTTAGATGCAGCCTGGAAAAGCAACACTCTCCTCCTGAGCCCTGCTAGTCTTTTGGCAGGTTCAAGGCCACCTAGACCTCCCTAGCGCCTTAAATCGCTTAGGTCATTCGCACAGTGCAAATCTCCCTGCCTAAATAAAACATTATTCTGAGAAGGTAGCACAGTGCTTCTGGTGCCTCTTCTGGTTCTTCAGAAACGACACGTACGTGGGCTGGGTTCAACTTTGATTCTGGGACCTTATGAGAAACGGAGGAATTCCCTAGTTGAACGAGGAATCCTCGTAGCCTCCAAGGTGCCTACATACGGCGTTCTGCGAGTCCTTCCTTGCGTGCTGGAATGGGTCTCAAAGGAAAGGGTGCTTTACAGGAAAGACAAAAGGTGTTTCCACTTCCTTGCCTGAGGCATGCCAGAGGCCCCTTTACATAAAGGGCGCTCTACACTGATCACGCAGATCAAAGCAAAGTCCAGGACGGCATCCACAATGCTGGCAGGCATGCAGCATTTGCCCAGAAGCCTTAGTCATGGCAGTGGCTTAACGCTCGTGTGCCGTTCAGGACTCCTAGGACTCCTGGGTCCTCACCACCTGGGCGTGGAAAAACACTGTGTACCCAATGTCTCTTCTTAGGTGACCTAACCAAACACAGGTCCCTAGGCCCTTCGCATCATTTCTCTGCATGAAGAAGGAGAGGCAACGCTCTGCTCTCTCTTCGTTGCCCATGGAGATTGCCAGGCTTTCAACAGGCCTCCCGAACACAGGCCTAGCAGGTCTCAGGTGTAATGCAAAAGGTCCCCACTGCTGAACCACTGCTGCCACGAAAAAACGCTGTGTTTATTGGTCATACTGGGAACCCTTACCCGCCGTCTCTCTCTGCCAAGCAGAAGGCCGACTACAGAGGCAGCCCGACAAACGTACAGTTTGCCCCTGAACGCTACCTCGGCTTTTCTGAGCTACAAGGACCATTTGGCCTATCCCCGGGAATTATGTCCTTGAAGCCATTCAGCCCATGCAGGACCCCCTTGGCGCCAAAGTTTTATCAGGGAAGGTCCAGCGTGCTGCTTGAGTCTCTCTTGGTTGGTCAGAAACTCCGGGTGCATGCGCTGGGTTCGATTTTGATATTGGTTACCTAGAGCCAAGAGCATTACTTTGCCAGCGGGAGAGCTGAGAGTGCGGCCTCAAAGTGTCCTGAGACACAGTGTGGCTGCTCGTGTTCTCTTCACAAGTAGAAAGGCTATGTGAGGGAAAGGGAGCTCTCCTAGAGAAACACTCTGTTTTCTGAAGCGTGCAGGAGGCCTCCCGGCGCCCTACATACATAAAGGGAACACTATGCTGTTCCACAAGGACCCAAGGAAGGTTCAGGTATTCCATCCACGCCCTGATGCGTGCAGAGGCTTTCCACGAAACCTTAGGCAAGTAGTGCATGAATGTTCGTGTGCCTTTCCCTGGACCCCCGCCGCCTCAGCATGTCCCCTGGAAGAACACTGTGTCCCGAGTCCTCTTCTAGGCCCCCTGAGCACCGTGCCGCTAGCAAAGCCCTCCGGCTCATCTCTTTGCATGCCGAGTGAGAGGCAACACACTCTTTTCTTTGCTGGATAGCTAGATAGCCAAGACATTCAAAAGTGCTCCCTGAACAGAGGTGTAGAAGGTCTTAGGTGTAATGCCTAATGTATCTCTCAGTGCTGCCGCTGAGGAGCAAGGAGAAAGCCGGTGCGTAGCGTTCTTTCTGGGTGTACTTAGCTACCGGCTCTTTCTGGCGAGCAGTAACTCGACTTTAGATGCAGTCTGGAAAAGGGACGGTTTCCCCCTGCACACTGCTAGGCTTTTGGCAGCGGCAGGGACACCTAACTCACTCGACCTAGCCCCTCTAATATTTCGTGCCATTCGCACAGTGCGCCACACCCCGGCTACAAAGTTATTCAGAGGAGGTGCCGCAGTCCTCCTTGGGTCCCTTTCGGTTCGGGAGAACCTATACGTACGTGGGCTGTGTTCAACTTTGAGATTGGGACCTTCAGAGCACTCTAGTACCTCCCAACTGGAAAGAAGGATGGTTCAACGTGAAAGCTGCCTGGAATACAGTGCTCTGTCAGCCCACGCTTGCATGCTGGCATGTCTTTGGAAGGAAAGTGGGCTTTTCTTGAGAGACAGAGCGTGTTTCCACTTCCACTCCAGAGGCATCCCAGGCTCGCCTGCACATGAAAGGAAAACTACGCTGAGCGCCAAGCTGAAGGCAAGGTCCGGGCATTGCATCCACAGCGCCGGGCAGGCAGGCAGCATTTCCCAGCAAGCCTCACTCAAAGCAGTGGCTACACGCTAGTGTGCTTTTCAGGACTCCTGGGACTCCCGCGTCCTCACCACGTCTCATGGAAACACAGTGTGTACCGGATGCCACTTCTTAGGAGACCTCCCAACATACAGGGACCTAGGCCCTTCGGATCATCTCTTGGAATGAAGAGTGAAAGGCAAAACACCGCTCTCTTGGTCGCACAGTTGGATTGCCAGTCTTTCAAAAGTCCTCCCGAGCACAGGTCTAGCAGGTCTTAGGTGTACTGCAAGTGGTCCCCGCTGCTGAACCAGAACTGCAATGAAAAAAACCCTCTGCTTGCTGTTCATCCTGGGAACGCCAACCTGCCCTCGCTCGCCAAGCAGACAGTCGACTTTAGATGCAGCCTGACACACGGACTTGTTGCCCCTGCAACACTGCCTAAGCTTCTGTAAGAGAAAAGGACGCTTTGGCCTAAGCCAAGGAATTATGTCGGTCACGCCACTCAGCCCAAGCAGAACTCCCTTCGTGCCAGAGTTTTATCAGGGAAGGTCCAGGGTGCGGCGTGAGTCTCTTTTCGTTGCTCAGAAACTACCCGTACATGGGCTGTGTGCCAAGTCTGGCATAGGGACCTAAGGAGGAAAGCGTTATTTTCCCAACGGGAAAGCAGGCCACCTGCGGCCTCAAATTTCAGTGAAAACCAATGCTGTTGCCCGTCATCTCTTCACAGTGGCAATGCCGACTGAGGGAAAGGCAGCTTTCCTCGATTAACACAGTGTTTCCTATTCGTGGCAGGAGGCCTCCAGCAGCCCTCTTCACATAACGGGGAAACCAGACCTGTCCCCCAGGCTCAACGTAATGTCCGGGTTTCCATCCACGGGTGGCCGTGTACAGACGATTTCCATGACCCCGGTAGGGAAAGTAGGGCATTAAGGCCAGTGTGCCCTTCCTAGGACTCCCGCCGCCTCACCGCGTCCCTTGGAAGAACGCTGTGTGCTCAGTGACTCTTCTTGGCCGACTGAGCACCGTGCCGCTACCTGGGTACTCCGGATCGTCTCTTTGAGTGCGCTGTGAAAGGCAAGGCAGTGTTTTCTTCGTTGGATCGATAGACTGACAAATCTTCCAAATGTGCCCCGACCAGAGTTCTGGAAAGTCCTCGGTGTAATGCCAGTGGCTCTCAGGGCTGACCCTGAGCTGCAGTGAAACAACTCTGTGCTTCGTGTTCCTTCTCCCTTTACACACCTGCCGTCTCTCTCTCTCTGCCAAGCAGAAACACGACTTTTAGATGCAGCCTGGAAAAGCAACACTCTCCTCCTGAGCCCTGCTAGTCTTTTGGCAGGTTCAAGGCCACCTAGACCTCCCTAGCGCCTTAAATCGCTTAGGTCATTCGCACAGTGCAAATCTCCCTGCCTAAATAAAACATTTTTCTGAGAAGGTAGCACAGTGCTTCTGGTGCCTCTTTTGGTTCTTCAGAAACGACACGTACGTGGGCTGGGTTCAACTTTGATTCTGGGACCTTATGAGAAACGGAGGAATTCCCTAGTTGAACGAGGAATCCTCGTAGCCTCCAAGGTGCCTACATACGGCGTTCTGCGAGTCCTTCCTTGCGTGCTGGAATGGGTCTCAAAGGAAAGGGTGCTTTACAGGAAAGACAAAAGGTGTTTCCACTTCCTTGCCTGAGGCATGCCAGAGGCCCCTTTACATAAAGGGCGCTCTACACTGATCACGCAGATCAAAGCAAAGTCCAGGACGGCATCCACAATGCTGGCAGGCATGCAGCATTTGCCCAGAAGCCTTAGTCATGGCAGTGGCTTAACGCTCGTGTGCCGTTCAGGACTCCTAGGACTCCTGGGTCCTCACCACCTGGGCGTGGAAAAACACTGTGTACCCAATGTCTCTTCTTAGGTGACCTAACCAAACACAGGTCCCTAGGCCCTTCGCATCATTTCTCTGCATGAAGAAGGAGAGGCAACGCTCTGCTCTCTCTTCGTTGCCCATGGAGATTGCCAGGCTTTCAACAGGCCTCCCGAACACAGGCCTAGCAGGTCTCAGGTGTAATGCAAAAGGTCCCCACTGCTGAACCACTGCTGCCACGAAAAAACGCTGTGTTTATTGGTCATACTGGGAACCCTTACCCGCCGTCTCTCTCTGCCAAGCAGAAGGCCGACTACAGAGGCAGCCCGACAAACGTACAGTTTGCCCCTGAACGCTACCTCGGCTTTTCTGAGCTACAAGGACCATTTGGCCTATCCCCGGGAATTATGTCCTTGAAGCCATTCAGCCCATGCAGGACCCCCTTGGCGCCAAAGTTTTATCAGGGAAGGTCCAGCGTGCTGCTTGAGTCTCTCTTGGTTGGTCAGAAACTCCGGGTGCATGCGCTGGGTTCGATTTTGATATTGGTTACCTAGAGCCAAGAGCATTACTTTGCCAGCGGGAGAGCTGAGAGTGCGGCCTCAAAGTGTCCTGAGACACAGTGTGGCTGCTCGTGTTCTCTTCACAAGTAGAAAGGCTATGTGAGGGAAAGGGAGCTCTCCTAGAGAAACACTCTGTTTTCTGAAGCGTGCAGGAGGCCTCCCGGCGCCCTACATACATAAAGGGAACACTATGCTGTTCCACAAGGACCCAAGGAAGGTTCAGGTATTCCATCCACGCCCTGATGCGTGCAGAGGCTTTCCACGAAACCTTAGGCAAGTAGTGCATGAATGTTCGTGTGCCTTTCCCTGGACCCCCGCCGCCTCAGCATGTCCCCTGGAAGAACACTGTGTCCCGAGTCCTCTTCTAGGCCCCCTGAGCACCGTGCCGCTAGCAAAGCCCTCCGGCTCATCTCTTTGCATGCCGAGTGAGAGGCAACACACTCTTTTCTTTGCTGGATAGCTAGATAGCCAAGACATTCAAAAGTGCTCCCTGAACAGAGGTGTAGAAGGTCTTAGGTGTAATGCCTAATGTATCTCTCAGTGCTGCCGCTGAGGAGCAAGGAGAAAGCCGGTGCGTAGCGTTCTTTCTGGGTGTACTTAGCTACCGGCTCTTTCTGGCGAGCAGTAACTCGACTTTAGATGCAGTCTGGAAAAGGGACGGTTTCCCCCTGCACACTGCTAGGCTTTTGGCAGCGGCAGGGACACCTAACTCACTCGACCTAGCCCCTCTAATATTTCGTGCCATTCGCACAGTGCGCCACACCCCGGCTACAAAGTTATTCAGAGGAGGTGCCGCAGTCCTCCTTGGGTCCCTTTCGGTTCGGGAGAACCTATACGTACGTGGGCTGTGTTCAACTTTGAGATTGGGACCTTCAGAGCACTCTAGTACCTCCCAACTGGAAAGAAGGATGGTTCAACGTGAAAGCTGCCTGGAATACAGTGCTCTGTCAGCCCACGCTTGCATGCTGGCATGTCTTTGGAAGGAAAGTGGGCTTTTCTTGAGAGACAGAGCGTGTTTCCACTTCCACTCCAGAGGCATCCCAGGCTCGCCTGCACATGAAAGGAAAACTACGCTGAGCGCCAAGCTGAAGGCAAGGTCCGGGCATTGCATCCACAGCGCCGGGCAGGCAGGCAGCATTTCCCAGCAAGCCTCACTCAAAGCAGTGGCTACACGCTAGTGTGCTTTTCAGGACTCCTGGGACTCCCGCGTCCTCACCACGTCTCATGGAAACACAGTGTGTACCGGATGCCACTTCTTAGGAGACCTCCCAACATACAGGGACCTAGGCCCTTCGGATCATCTCTTGGAATGAAGAGTGAAAGGCAAAACACCGCTCTCTTGGTCGCACAGTTGGATTGCCAGTCTTTCAAAAGTCCTCCCGAGCACAGGTCTAGCAGGTCTTAGGTGTACTGCAAGTGGTCCCCGCTGCTGAACCAGAACTGCAATGAAAAAAACCCTCTGCTTGCTGTTCATCCTGGGAACGCCAACCTGCCCTCGCTCGCCAAGCAGACAGTCGACTTTAGATGCAGCCTGACACACGGACTTGTTGCCCCTGCAACACTGCCTAAGCTTCTGTAAGAGAAAAGGACGCTTTGGCCTAAGCCAAGGAATTATGTCGGTCACGCCACTCAGCCCAAGCAGAACTCCCTTCGTGCCAGAGTTTTATCAGGGAAGGTCCAGGGTGCGGCGTGAGTCTCTTTTCGTTGCTCAGAAACTACCCGTACATGGGCTGTGTGCCAAGTCTGGCATAGGGACCTAAGGAGGAAAGCGTTATTTTCCCAACGGGAAAGCAGGCCACCTGCGGCCTCAAATTTCAGTGAAAACCAATGCTGTTGCCCGTCATCTCTTCACAGTGGCAATGCCGACTGAGGGAAAGGCAGCTTTCCTCGATTAACACAGTGTTTCCTATTCGTGGCAGGAGGCCTCCAGCAGCCCTCTTCACATAACGGGGAAACCAGACCTGTCCCCCAGGCTCAACGTAATGTCCGGGTTTCCATCCACGGGTGGCCGTGTACAGACGATTTCCATGACCCCGGTAGGGAAAGTAGGGCATTAAGGCCAGTGTGCCCTTCCTAGGACTCCCGCCGCCTCACCGCGTCCCTTGGAAGAACGCTGTGTGCTCAGTGACTCTTCTTGGCCGACTGAGCACCGTGCCGCTACCTGGGTACTCCGGATCGTCTCTTTGAGTGCGCTGTGAAAGGCAAGGCAGTGTTTTCTTCGTTGGATCGATAGACTGACAAATCTTCCAAATGTGCCCCGACCAGAGTTCTGGAAAGTCCTCGGTGTAATGCCAGTGGCTCTCAGGGCTGACCCTGAGCTGCAGTGAAACAACTCTGTGCTTCGTGTTCCTTCTCCCTTTACACACCTGCCGTCTCTCTCTCTCTGCCAAGCAGAAACACGACTTTTAGATGCAGCCTGGAAAAGCAACACTCTCCTCCTGAGCCCTGCTAGTCTTTTGGCAGGTTCAAGGCCACCTAGACCTCCCTAGCGCCTTAAATCGCTTAGGTCATTCGCACAGTGCAAATCTCCCTGCCTAAATAAAACATTTTTCTGAGAAGGTAGCACAGTGCTTCTGGTGCCTCTTTTGGTTCTTCAGAAACGACACGTACGTGGGCTGGGTTCAACTTTGATTCTGGGACCTTATGAGAAACGGAGGAATTCCCTAGTTGAACGAGGAATCCTCGTAGCCTCCAAGGTGCCTACATACGGCGTTCTGCGAGTCCTTCCTTGCGTGCTGGAATGGGTCTCAAAGGAAAGGGTGCTTTACAGGAAAGACAAAAGGTGTTTCCACTTCCTTGCCTGAGGCATGCCAGAGGCCCCTTTACATAAAGGGCGCTCTACACTGATCACGCAGATCAAAGCAAAGTCCAGGACGGCATCCACAATGCTGGCAGGCATGCAGCATTTGCCCAGAAGCCTTAGTCATGGCAGTGGCTTAACGCTCGTGTGCCGTTCAGGACTCCTAGGACTCCTGGGTCCTCACCACCTGGGCGTGGAAAAACACTGTGTACCCAATGTCTCTTCTTAGGTGACCTAACCAAACACAGGTCCCTAGGCCCTTCGCATCATTTCTCTGCATGAGGAAGGAGAGGCAACGCTCTGCTCTCTCTTCGTTGCCCATGGAGATTGCCAGGCTTTCAACAGGCCTCCCGAACACAGGCCTAGCAGGTCTCAGGTGTAATGCAAAAGGTCCCCACTGCTGAACCACTGCTGCCACGAAAAAACGCTGTGTTTATTGGTCATACTGGGAACCCTTACCCGCCGTCTCTCTCTGCCAAGCAGAAGGCCGACTACAGAGGCAGCCCGACAAACGTACAGTTTGCCCCTGAACGCTACCTCGGCTTTTCTGAGCTACAAGGACCATTTGGCCTATCCCCGGGAATTATGTCCTTGAAGCCATTCAGCCCATGCAGGACCCCCTTGGCGCCAAAGTTTTATCAGGGAAGGTCCAGCGTGCTGCTTGAGTCTCTCTTGGTTGGTCAGAAACTCCGGGTGCATGCGCTGGGTTCGATTTTGATATTGGTTACCTAGAGCCAAGAGCATTACTTTGCCAGCGGGAGAGCTGAGAGTGCGGCCTCAAAGTGTCCTGAGACACAGTGTGGCTGCTCGTGTTCTCTTCACAAGTAGAAAGGCTATGTGAGGGAAAGGGAGCTCTCCTAGAGAAACACTCTGTTTTCTGAAGCGTGCAGGAGGCCTCCCGGCGCCCTACATACATAAAGGGAACACTATGCTGTTCCACAAGGACCCAAGGAAGGTTCAGGTATTCCATCCACGCCCTGATGCGTGCAGAGGCTTTCCACGAAACCTTAGGCAAGTAGTGCATGAATGTTCGTGTGCCTTTCCCTGGACCCCCGCCGCCTCAGCATGTCCCCTGGAAGAACACTGTGTCCCGAGTCCTCTTCTAGGCCCCCTGAGCACCGTGCCGCTAGCAAAGCCCTCCGGCTCATCTCTTTGCATGCCGAGTGAGAGGCAACACACTCTTTTCTTTGCTGGATAGCTAGATAGCCAAGACATTCAAAAGTGCTCCCTGAACAGAGGTGTAGAAGGTCTTAGGTGTAATGCCTAATGTATCTCTCAGTGCTGCCGCTGAGGAGCAAGGAGAAAGCCGGTGCGTAGCGTTCTTTCTGGGTGTACTTAGCTACCGGCTCTTTCTGGCGAGCAGTAACTCGACTTTAGATGCAGTCTGGAAAAGGGACGGTTTCCCCCTGCACACTGCTAGGCTTTTGGCAGCGGCAGGGACACCTAACTCACTCGACCTAGCCCCTCTAATATTTCGTGCCATTCGCACAGTGCGCCACACCCCGGCTACAAAGTTATTCAGAGGAGGTGCCGCAGTCCTCCTTGGGTCCCTTTCGGTTCGGGAGAACCTATACGTACGTGGGCTGTGTTCAACTTTGAGATTGGGACCTTCAGAGCACTCTAGTACCTCCCAACTGGAAAGAAGGATGGTTCAACGTGAAAGCTGCCTGGAATACAGTGCTCTGTCAGCCCACGCTTGCATGCTGGCATGTCTTTGGAAGGAAAGTGGGCTTTTCTTGAGAGACAGAGCGTGTTTCCACTTCCACTCCAGAGGCATCCCAGGCTCGCCTGCACATGAAAGGAAAACTACGCTGAGCGCCAAGCTGAAGGCAAGGTCCGGGCATTGCATCCACAGCGCCGGGCAGGCAGGCAGCATTTCCCAGCAAGCCTCACTCAAAGCAGTGGCTACACGCTAGTGTGCTTTTCAGGACTCCTGGGACTCCCGCGTCCTCACCACGTCTCATGGAAACACAGTGTGTACCGGATGCCACTTCTTAGGAGACCTCCCAACATACAGGGACCTAGGCCCTTCGGATCATCTCTTGGAATGAAGAGTGAAAGGCAAAACACCGCTCTCTTGGTCGCACAGTTGGATTGCCAGTCTTTCAAAAGTCCTCCCGAGCACAGGTCTAGCAGGTCTTAGGTGTACTGCAAGTGGTCCCCGCTGCTGAACCAGAACTGCAATGAAAAAAACCCTCTGCTTGCTGTTCATCCTGGGAACGCCAACCTGCCCTCGCTCGCCAAGCAGACAGTCGACTTTAGATGCAGCCTGACACACGGACTTGTTGCCCCTGCAACACTGCCTAAGCTTCTGTAAGAGAAAAGGACGCTTTGGCCTAAGCCAAGGAATTATGTCGGTCACGCCACTCAGCCCAAGCAGAACTCCCTTCGTGCCAGAGTTTTATCAGGGAAGGTCCAGGGTGCGGCGTGAGTCTCTTTTCGTTGCTCAGAAACTACCCGTACATGGGCTGTGTGCCAAGTCTGGCATAGGGACCTAAGGAGGAAAGCGTTATTTTCCCAACGGGAAAGCAGGCCACCTGCGGCCTCAAATTTCAGTGAAAACCAATGCTGTTGCCCGTCATCTCTTCACAGTGGCAATGCCGACTGAGGGAAAGGCAGCTTTCCTCGATTAACACAGTGTTTCCTATTCGTGGCAGGAGGCCTCCAGCAGCCCTCTTCACATAACGGGGAAACCAGACCTGTCCCCCAGGCTCAACGTAATGTCCGGGTTTCCATCCACGGGTGGCCGTGTACAGACGATTTCCATGACCCCGGTAGGGAAAGTAGGGCATTAAGGCCAGTGTGCCCTTCCTAGGACTCCCGCCGCCTCACCGCGTCCCTTGGAAGAACGCTGTGTGCTCAGTGACTCTTCTTGGCCGACTGAGCACCGTGCCGCTACCTGGGTACTCCGGATCGTCTCTTTGAGTGCGCTGTGAAAGGCAAGGCAGTGTTTTCTTCGTTGGATCGATAGACTGACAAATCTTCCAAATGTGCCCCGACCAGAGTTCTGGAAAGTCCTCGGTGTAATGCCAGTGGCTCTCAGGGCTGACCCTGAGCTGCAGTGAAACAACTCTGTGCTTCGTGTTCCTTCTCCCTTTACACACCTGCCGTCTCTCTCTCTCTGCCAAGCAGAAACACGACTTTTAGATGCAGCCTGGAAAAGCAACACTCTCCTCCTGAGCCCTGCTAGTCTTTTGGCAGGTTCAAGGCCACCTAGACCTCCCTAGCGCCTTAAATCGCTTAGGTCATTCGCACAGTGCAAATCTCCCTGCCTAAATAAAACATTATTCTGAGAAGGTAGCACAGTGCTTCTGGTGCCTCTTTTGGTTCTTCAGAAACGACACGTACGTGGGCTGGGTTCAACTTTGATTCTGGGACCTTATGAGAAACGGAGGAATTCCCTAGTTGAACGAGGAATCCTCGTAGCCTCCAAGGTGCCTACATACGGCGTTCTGCGAGTCCTTCCTTGCGTGCTGGAATGGGTCTCAAAGGAAAGGGTGCTTTACAGGAAAGACAAAAGGTGTTTCCACTTCCTTGCCTGAGGCATGCCAGAGGCCCCTTTACATAAAGGGCGCTCTACACTGATCACGCAGATCAAAGCAAAGTCCAGGACGGCATCCACAATGCTGGCAGGCATGCAGCATTTGCCCAGAAGCCTTAGTCATGGCAGTGGCTTAACGCTCGTGTGCCGTTCAGGACTCCTAGGACTCCTGGGTCCTCACCACCTGGGCGTGGAAAAACACTGTGTACCCAATGTCTCTTCTTAGGTGACCTAACCAAACACAGGTCCCTAGGCCCTTCGCATCATTTCTCTGCATGAGGAAGGAGAGGCAACGCTCTGCTCTCTCTTCGTTGCCCATGGAGATTGCCAGGCTTTCAACAGGCCTCCCGAACACAGGCCTAGCAGGTCTCAGGTGTAATGCAAAAGGTCCCCACTGCTGAACCACTGCTGCCACGAAAAAACGCTGTGTTTATTGGTCATACTGGGAACCCTTACCCGCCGTCTCTCTCTGCCAAGCAGAAGGCCGACTACAGAGGCAGCCCGACAAACGTACAGTTTGCCCCTGAACGCTACCTCGGCTTTTCTGAGCTACAAGGACCATTTGGCCTATCCCCGGGAATTATGTCCTTGAAGCCATTCAGCCCATGCAGGACCCCCTGGGCGCCAAAGTTTTATCAGGGAAGGTCCAGCGTGCTGCTTGAGTCTCTCTTGGTTGGTCAGAAACTCCGGGTGCATGCGCTGGGTTCGATTTTGATATTGGTTACCTAGAGCCAAGAGCATTACTTTGCCAGCGGGAGAGCTGAGAGTGCGGCCTCAAAGTGTCCTGAGACACAGTGTGGCTGCTCGTGTTCTCTTCACAAGTAGAATGGCTATGTGAGGGAAAGGGAGCTCTCCTAGAGAAACACTCTGTTTTCTGAAGCGTGCAGGAGGCCTCCCGGCGCCCTACATACATAAAGGGAACACTATGCTGTTCCACAAGGACCCAAGGAAGGTTCAGGTATTCCATCCACGCCCTGATGCGTGCAGAGGCTTTCCACGAAACCTTAGGCAAGTAGTGCATGAATGTTCGTGTGCCTTTCCCTGGACCCCCGCCGCCTCAGCATGTCCCCTGGAAGAACACTGTGTCCCGAGTCCTCTTCTAGGCCCCCTGAGCACCGTGCCGCTAGCAAAGCCCTCCGGCTCATCTCTTTGCATGCCGAGTGAGAGGCAACACACTCTTTTCTTTGCTGGATAGCTAGATAGCCAAGACATTCAAAAGTGCTCCCTGAACAGAGGTGTAGAAGGTCTTAGGTGTAATGCCTAATGTATCTCTCAGTGCTGCCGCTGAGGAGCAAGGAGAAAGCCGGTGCGTAGCGTTCTTTCTGGGTGTACTTAGCTACCGGCTCTTTCTGGCGAGCAGTAACTCGACTTTAGATGCAGTCTGGAAAAGGGACGGTTTCCCCCTGCACACTGCTAGGCTTTTGGCAGCGGCAGGGACACCTAACTCACTCGACCTAGCCCCTCTAATATTTCGTGCCATTCGCACAGTGCGCCACACCCCGGCTACAAAGTTATTCAGAGGAGGTGCCGCAGTCCTCCTTGGGTCCCTTTCGGTTCGGGAGAACCTATACGTACGTGGGCTGTGTTCAACTTTGAGATTGGGACCTTCAGAGCACTCTAGTACCTCCCAACTGGAAAGAAGGATGGTTCAACGTGAAAGCTGCCTGGAATACAGTGCTCTGTCAGCCCACGCTTGCATGCTGGCATGTCTTTGGAAGGAAAGTGGGCTTTTCTTGAGAGACAGAGCGTGTTTCCACTTCCACTCCAGAGGCATCCCAGGCTCGCCTGCACATGAAAGGAAAACTACGCTGAGCGCCAAGCTGAAGGCAAGGTCCGGGCATTGCATCCACAGCGCCGGGCAGGCAGGCAGCATTTCCCAGCAAGCCTCACTCAAAGCAGTGGCTACACGCTAGTGTGCTTTTCAGGACTCCTGGGACTCCCGCGTCCTCACCACGTCTCATGGAAACACAGTGTGTACCGGATGCCACTTCTTAGGCGACCTACCAACATACAGGGACCTAGGCCCTTCGGATCATCTCTTGGAATGAAGAGTGAAAGGCAAAACACCGCTCTCTTGGTCGCACAGTTGGATTGCCAGTCTTTCAAAAGTCCTCCCGAGCACAGGTCTAGCAGGTCTTAGGTGTACTGCAAGTGGTCCCCGCTGCTGAACCAGAACTGCAATGAAAAAAACCCTCTGCTTGCTGTTCATCCTGGGAACGCCAACCTGCCCTCGCTCGCCAAGCAGACAGTCGACTTTAGCTGCAGCCTGACACACGGACTTGTTGCCCCTGCAACACTGCCTAAGCTTCTGTAAGAGAAAAGGACGCTTTGGCCTAAGCCAAGGAATTATGTCGGTCACGCCACTCAGCCCAAGCAGAACTCCCTTCGTGCCAGAGTTTTATCAGGGAAGGTCCAGGGTGCGGCGTGAGTCTCTTTTCGTTGCTCAGAAACTACCCGTACATGGGCTGTGTGCCAAGTCTGGCATAGGGACCTAAGGAGGAAAGCGTTATTTTCCCAACGGGAAAGCAGGCCACCTGCGGCCTCAAATTTCAGTGAAAACCAATGCTGTTGCCCGTCATCTCTTCACAGTGGCAATGCCGACTGAGGGAAAGGCAGCTTTCCTCGATTAACACAGTGTTTCCTATTCGTGGCAGGAGGCCTCCAGCAGCCCTCTTCACATAACGGGGAAACCAGACCTGTCCCCCAGGCTCAACGTAATGTCCGGGTTTCCATCCACGGGTGGCCGTGTACAGACGATTTCCATGACCCCGGTAGGGAAAGTAGGGCATTAAGGCCAGTGTGCCCTTCCTAGGACTCCCGCCGCCTCACCGCGTCCCTTGGAAGAACGCTGTGTGCTCAGTGACTCTTCTTGGCCGACTGAGCACCGTGCCGCTACCTGGGTACTCCGGATCGTCTCTTTGAGTGCGCTGTGAAAGGCAAGGCAGTGTTTTCTTCGTTGGATCGATAGACTGACAAATCTTCCAAATGTGCCCCGACCAGAGTTCTGGAGAGTCCTCGGTGTAATGCCAGTGGCTCTCAGGGCTGACCCTGAGCTGCAGCGAAACAACTCTGTGCTTCGTGTTCCTTCTCCCTTTACACACCTGCCGTCTCTCTCTCTGCCAAGCAGAAACACGACTTTTAGATGCAGCCTGGAAAAGCAACACTCTCCTCCTGAGCCCTGCTAGTCTTTTGGCAGGTTCAAGGCCACCTAGACCTCCCTAGCGCCTTAAATCGCTTAGGTCATTCGCACAGTGCAAATCACCCTGCCTAAATAAAACATTATTCTGAGAAGGTAGCACAGTGCTTCTGGTGCCTCTTTTGGTTCTTCAGAAACGACACGTACGTGGGCTGGGTTCAACTTTGATTCTGGGACCTTATGAGAAACGGAGGAATTCCCTAGTTGAACGAGGAATCCTCGTAGCCTCCAAGGTGCCTACATACGGCGTTCTGCGAGTCCTTCCTTGCGTGCTGGAATGGGTCTCAAAGGAAAGGGTGCTTTACAGGAAAGACAAAAGGTGTTTCCACTTCCTTGCCTGAGGCATGCCAGAGGCCCCTTTACATAAAGGGCGCTCTACACTGATCACGCAGATCAAAACAAAGTCCAGGACGGCATCCACAATGCTGGCAGGCATGCAGCATTTGCCCAGAAGCCTTAGTCATGGCAGTGGCTTAACGCTCGTGTGCCGTTCAGGACTCCTAGGACTCCTGGGTCCTCACCACCTGGGCGTGGAAAAACACTGTGTACCCAATGTCTCTTCTTAGGTGACCTAACCAAACACAGGTCCCTAGGCCCTTCGCATCATTTCTCTGCATGAAGAAGGAAAGGCAACGCTCTGCTCTCTCTTCGTTGCCCATGGAGATTGCCAGGCTTTCAACAGGCCTCCCGAACACAGGCCTAGCAGGTCTCAGGTGTAATGCAAAAGGTCCCCACTGCTGAACCACTGCTGCCACGAAAAAACGCTGTGTTTATTGGTCATACTGGGAACCCTTACCCGCCGTCTCTCTCTGCCAAGCAGAAGGCCGACTACAGAGGCAGCCCGACAAACGTACAGTTTGCCCCTGAACGCTACCTCGGCTTTCTGAGCTACAAGGACCATTTGGCCTATCCCCGGGAATTATGTCCTTGAAGCCATTCAGCCCATGCAGGACCCCCTTGGCGCCAAAGTTTTATCAGGGAAGGTCCAGCGTGCTGCTTGAGTCTCTCTTGGTTGGTCAGAAACTCCAGGTGCATGTGCTGGGTTCGATTTTGATATTGGTTACCTAGAGCGAAGAGCATTACTTTGCCAGCGGGAGAGCTGAGAGTGCGGCCTCAAAGTGTCCTGAGACACAGTGTGGCTGCTCGTGTTCTCTTCAGAAGTAGAATGGCTATGTGAGGGAAAGGGAGCTCTCCTAGAGAAACACTCTGTTTTCTGAAGCGTGCAGGAGGCCTCCCGGCGCCCTACATACATAAAGGGAACACTATGCTGTTCCACAAGGACCCAAGGAAGGTTCAGGTATTCCATCCACGCCCTGATGCGTGCAGAGGCTTTCCACGAAACCTTAGGCCAGTAGTGCATGAATGTTCGTGTGCCTTTCCCTGGACCCCCGCCGCCTCAGCATGTCCCCTGGAAGAACACTGTGTCCCGAGTCCTCTTCTAGGCCCCCTGAGCACCGTGCCGCTAGCAAAGCCCTCCGGCTCATCTCTTTGCATGCCGAGTGAGAGGCAACACACTCTTTTCTTTGCTGGATAGCTAGATAGCCAAGACATTCAAAAGTGCTCCCTGAACAGAGGTGTAGAAGGTCTTAGGTGTAATGCCTAATGTATCTCTCAGTGCTGCCGCTGAGGAGCAAGGAGAAAGCCGGTGCGTAGCGTTCTTTCTGGGTGTACTTAGCTACCGGCTCTTTCTGGCGAGCAGTAACTCGACTTTAGATGCAGTCTGGAAAAGGGACGGTTTCCCCCTGCACACTGCTAGGCTTTTGGCAGCGGCAGGGACACCTAACTCACTCGACCTAGCCCCTCTAATATTTCGTGCCATTCGCACAGTGCGCCACACCCCGGCTACAAAGTTATTCAGAGGAGGTGCCGCAGTCCTCCTTGGGTCCCTTTCGGTTCGGGAGAACCTATACGTACGTGGGCTGTGTTCAACTTTGAGATTGGGACCTTCAGAGCACTCTAGTACCTCCCAACTGGAAAGAAGGATGGTTCAACGTGAAAGCTGCCTGGAATACAGTGATCTGTCAGCCCACGCTTGCATGCTGGCATGTCTTTGGAAGGAAAGTGGGCTTTTCTTGAGAGACAGAGTGTGTTTCCACTTCCACTCCAGAGGCATCCCAGGCTCGCCTGCACATGAAAGGAAAACTACGCTGAGCGCCAAGCTGAAGGCAAGGTCCGGGCATTGCATCCACAGCGCCGGGCAGGCAGGCAGCATTTCCCAGCAAGCCTCACTCAAAGCAGTGGCTACACGCTAGTGTGCTTTTCAGGACTCCTGGGACTCCCGCGTCCTCACCACGTCTCATGGAAACACAGTGTGTACCGGATGCCACTTCTTAGGCGACCTACCAACATACAGGGACCTAGGCCCTTCGGATCATCTCTTGGAATGAAGAGTGAAAGGCAAAACACCGCTCTCTTGGTCGCACAGTTGGATTGCCAGTCTTTCAAAAGTCCTCCCGAGCACAGGTCTAGCAGGTCTTAGGTGTACTGCAAGTGGTCCCCGCTGCTGAACCAGAACTGCAATGAAAAAAACCCTCTGCTTGCTGTTCATCCTGGGAACGCCAACCTGCCCTCGCTCGCCAAGCAGACAGTCGACTTTAGATGCAGCCTGACACACGGACTTGTTGCCCCTGCAACACTGCCTAAGCTTCTGTAAGAGAAAAGGACGCTTTGGCCTAAGCCAAGGAATTATGTCGGTCACGCCACTCAGCCCAAGCAGAACTCCCTTCGTGCCAGAGTTTTATCAGGGAAGGTCCAGGGTGCGGCGTGAGTCTCTTTTCGTTGCTCAGAAACTACCCGTACATGGGCTGTGTGCCAAGTCTGGCATAGGGACCTAAGGAGGAAAGCGTTATTTTCCCAACGGGAAAGCAGGCCACCTGCGGCCTCAAATTTCAGTGAAAACCAATGCTGTTGCCCGTCATCTCTTCACAGTGGCAATGCCGACTGAGGGAAAGGCAGCTTTCCTCGATTAACACAGTGTTTCCTATTCGTGGCAGGAGGCCTCCAGCAGCCCTCTTCACATAACGGGGAAACCAGACCTGTCCCCCAGGCTCAACGTAATGTCCGGGTTTCCATCCACGGGTGGCCGTGTACAGACGATTTCCATGACCCCGGTAGGGAAAGTAGGGCATTAAGGCCAGTGTGCCCTTCCTAGGACTCCCGCCGCCTCACCGCGTCCCTTGGAAGAACGCTGTGTGCTCAGTGACTCTTCTTGGCCGACTGAGCACCGTGCCGCTACCTGGGTACTCCGGATCGTCTCTTTGAGTGCGCTGTGAAAGGCAAGGCAGTGTTTTCTTCGTTGGATCGATAGACTGACAAATCTTCCAAATGTGCCCCGACCAGAGTTCTGGAGAGTCCTCGGTGTAATGCCAGTGGCTCTCAGGGCTGACCCTGAGCTGCAGCGAAACAACTCTGTGCTTCGTGTTCCTTCTCCCTTTACACACCTGCCGTCTCTCTCTCTGCCAAGCAGAAACACGACTTTTAGATGCAGCCTGGAAAAGCAACACTCTCCTCCTGAGCCCTGCTAGTCTTTTGGCAGGTTCAAGGCCACCTAGACCTCCCTAGCGCCTTAAATCGCTTAGGTCATTCGCACAGTGCAAATCACCCTGCCTAAATAAAACATTATTCTGAGAAGGTAGCACAGTGCTTCTGGTGCCTCTTTTGGTTCTTCAGAAACGACACGTACGTGGGCTGGGTTCAACTTTGATTCTGGGACCTTATGAGAAACGGAGGAATTCCCTAGTTGAACGAGGAATCCTCGTAGCCTCCAAGGTGCCTACATACGGCGTTCTGCGAGTCCTTCCTTGCGTGCTGGAATGGGTCTCAAAGGAAAGGGTGCTTTACAGGAAAGACAAAAGGTGTTTCCACTTCCTTGCCTGAGGCATGCCAGAGGCCCCTTTACATAAAGGGCGCTCTACACTGATCACGCAGATCAAAACAAAGTCCAGGACGGCATCCACAATGCTGGCAGGCATGCAGCATTTGCCCAGAAGCCTTAGTCATGGCAGTGGCTTAACGCTCGTGTGCCGTTCAGGACTCCTAGGACTCCTGGGTCCTCACCACCTGGGCGTGGAAAAACACTGTGTACCCAATGTCTCTTCTTAGGTGACCTAACCAAACACAGGTCCCTAGGCCCTTCGCATCATTTCTCTGCATGAAGAAGGAAAGGCAACGCTCTGCTCTCTCTTCGTTGCCCATGGAGATTGCCAGGCTTTCAACAGGCCTCCCGAACACAGGCCTAGCAGGTCTCAGGTGTAATGCAAAAGGTCCCCACTGCTGAACCACTGCTGCCACGAAAAAACGCTGTGTTTATTGGTCATACTGGGAACCCTTACCCGCCGTCTCTCTCTGCCAAGCAGAAGGCCGACTACAGAGGCAGCCCGACAAACGTACAGTTTGCCCCTGAACGCTACCTCGGCTTTCTGAGCTACAAGGACCATTTGGCCTATCCCCGGGAATTATGTCCTTGAAGCCATTCAGCCCATGCAGGACCCCCTTGGCGCCAAAGTTTTATCAGGGAAGGTCCAGCGTGCTGCTTGAGTCTCTCTTGGTTGGTCAGAAACTCCAGGTGCATGTGCTGGGTTCGATTTTGATATTGGTTACCTAGAGCGAAGAGCATTACTTTGCCAGCGGGAGAGCTGAGAGTGCGGCCTCAAAGTGTCCTGAGACACAGTGTGGCTGCTCGTGTTCTCTTCAGAAGTAGAATGGCTATGTGAGGGAAAGGGAGCTCTCCTAGAGAAACACTCTGTTTTCTGAAGCGTGCAGGAGGCCTCCCGGCGCCCTACATACATAAAGGGAACACTATGCTGTTCCACAAGGACCCAAGGAAGGTTCAGGTATTCCATCCACGCCCTGATGCGTGCAGAGGCTTTCCACGAAACCTTAGGCCAGTAGTGCATGAATGTTCGTGTGCCTTTCCCTGGACCCCCGCCGCCTCAGCATGTCCCCTGGAAGAAC
This sequence comes from Balaenoptera physalus, assembly GCF_965194825.1. NCBI lineage: Eukaryota > Metazoa > Chordata > Mammalia > Artiodactyla > Balaenopteridae > Balaenoptera > Balaenoptera physalus. The sequence goes on from NW_028125383.1 coordinate 196,665, forward strand.
ACTGTGTCCCGAGTCCTCTTCTAGGCCCCCTGAGCACCGTGCCGCTAGCAAAGCCCTCCGGCTCATCTCTTTGCATGCCGAGTGAGAGGCAACACACTCTTTTCTTTGCTGGATAGCTAGATAGCCAAGACATTCAAAAGTGCTCCCTGAACAGAGGTGTAGAAGGTCTTAGGTGTAATGCCTAATGTATCTCTCAGTGCTGCCGCTGAGGAGCAAGGAGAAAGCCGGTGCGTAGCGTTCTTTCTGGGTGTACTTAGCTACCGGCTCTTTCTGGCGAGCAGTAACTCGACTTTAGATGCAGTCTGGAAAAGGGACCGTTTCCCCCTGCACACTGCTAGGCTTTTGGCAGCGGCAGGGACACCTAACTCACTCGACCTAGCCCCTCTAATATTTCGTGCCATTCGCACAGTGCGCCACACCCCGGCTACAAAGTTATTCAGAGCAGGTGCCGCAGTCCTCCTTGGGTCCCTTTCGGTTCGGGAGAACCTATACGTACGTGGGCTGTGTTCAACTTTGAGATTGGGACCTTCAGAGCACTCTAGTACCTCCCAACTGGAAAGAAGGATGGTTCAACGTGAAAGCTGCCTGGAATACAGTGCTCTGTCAGCCCACGCTTGCATGCTGGCATGTCTTTGGAAGGAAAGTGGGCTTTTCTTGAGAGACAGAGTGTGTTTCCACTTCCACTCCAGAGGCATCCCAGGCTCGCCTGCACATGAAAGGAAAACTACGCTGAGCGCCAAGCTGAAGGCAAGGTCCGGGCATTGCATCCACAGCGCCGGGCAGGCAGGCAGCATTTCCCAGCAAGCCTCACTCAAAGCAGTGGCTACACGCTAGTGTGCTTTTCAGGACTCCAGGGACTCCTGCGTCCTCACCACGTCTCATGGAAACACAGTGTGTACCGGATGCCACTTCTTAGGCGACCTACCAACATACAGGGACCTAGGCCCTTCGGATCATCTCTTGGAATGAAGAGTGAAAGGCAAAACACCGCTCTCTTGGTCGCACAGTTGGATTGCCAGTCTTTCAAAAGTCCTCCCGAGCACAGGTCTAGCAGGTCTTAGGTGTACTGCAAGTGGTCCCCGCTGCTGAACCAGAACTGCAATGAAAAAAACCCTCTGCTTGCTGTTCATCCTGGGAACGCCAACCTGCCCTCGCTCGCCAAGCAGACAGTCGACTTTAGATGCAGCCTGACACACGGACTTGTTGCCCCTGCAACACTGCCTAAGCTTCTGTAAGAGAAAAGGACGCTTTGGCCTAAGCCAAGGAATTATGTCGGTCACGCCACTCAGCCCAAGCAGAACTCCCTTCGTGCCAGAGTTTTATCAGGGAAGGTCCAGGGTGCGGCGTGAGTCTCTTTTCGTTGCTCAGAAACTACCCGTACATGGGCTGTGTGCCAAGTCTGGCATAGGGACCTAAGGAGGAAAGCGTTATTTTCCCAACGGGAAAGCAGGCCACCTGCGGCCTCAAATTTCAGTGAAAACCAATGCTGTTGCCCGTCATCTCTTCACAGTGGCAATGCCGACTGAGGGAAAGGCAGCTTTCCTCGATTAACACAGTGTTTCCTATTCGTGGCAGGAGGCCTCCAGCAGCCCTCTTCACATAACGGGGAAACCAGACCTGTCCCCCAGGCTCAACGTAATGTCCGGGTTTCCATC